>NW_005355237.1:620970-646550 GCF_000412655.1 Myotis brandtii | reverse complement strand
TGGGCCTAAGCCATAAGTAGGACATCCCCTAAGGGCTCCCAGTATGTGAGAAGGGACAGGCTGGGCTGAGGGGCCGCCCCCCCACTCAGTGCATGAATTTCGTGCACCGGGCCCCTAGTGTATAATAAAGTGAAATGTTGAAAATGACATTAATATGAGGATTTGTGAATCTCTTTTAAACTATACATATCCTGTAAGCAATTAAATGCAATTTTAAAAACAAAACAATTAATTTAGAGTCTGTGCTCAGCCTTAACCAGATCATTGAGAAAGAAAGAAATCACTTCAGGACAGAAATCATATGAACTGGAAGTGACAAAATATAATATGGGAGAAAAGTCACTTGAGTGGGGCATCCAGAAATCTGGGCTCTACTTCTGATTGGGTCATACATTCTATATATTAACTTTGCGATTTCTAAGGATCGAAGGGGTGAACATGAAGAGATAGATCTCTTTTCAAAGTTGTGTCTGGATGTGAATTTATGACAACATCTTTTCTGGGGGAACTAGGATGGGAAAGGGGAGCTGCTCTTAGGGAGGCCTTCCTTCTGCTCTTTCAGGAGCACAGACAATACTTTGTACATGTCTGAAGAGTTCTGATACCTTATTTTTACCTTCACACATTTCTCATTCCAGTGCACCCTCCCTATACTAATGAGGCTATTCAGCTAAGTTCTTTCTTGCTAATGATGTCTAAAAACTGAAGGCCAAGTAATGAGCTGATCAATAGCTTCCATTAAAGTCTCTTTGTAGAGCCTCTTCTAATTTTACCTCTTATGATGCAACCTCCAATTTGCATGAGAGAGATACTATTTAAACTTACAGGCAGGATTGATTGACCAAACCTAGCAAAGGTAGAGGAGAAATTGTTAATTTTAAGCACATCCAAAAGATGATGAAAATGATTAAGATCCTTGCTATAAATACTCTCATAATCATTATTTCTGCTGGTTCTTAAAATTAACCCCTTCAGTATATTTTTTTTAAAGTCAGGGATTAAACACCACTAGACTATTTCTAGGTCATGGGGCAGTGAACAAGGCAGCAGGCATTTTAGGCACTGAAGTAAAAATTCCGTACCCTAGGACACTTAGCTACCTAGTGTCAAAAGTTTTATATCATGTTTTGTCACCTCAGGACTGGGGCATTCTTACTATATTTCCATAGTTAACTGTTTTAGTGGGATAGAGTTGGACAAAAAGATCCCTACACCTCATTCACTTTGCTCCTTTGTTCTTATATCATCCTTCTGATGTTTTCTTTACTGGCCAGAGACACATTTCCTTTCCTTTTTTTTCTTTTTTTTTTTTTCTTGGAACCTTTCTTTCCAGATAACTCCCAACCTTATCTGACTTTATGGAATATGCCTGACAGCCTTGTAACTGATACAATCAGGGGGTCCTAGAAGTATTTTCTCTTACTTCAATTATTCATATTCAATTTCTTTTTCTCAATGTTTCTATTACCATCATTGAATGAATGTCCAAGGTTTACAGAGAGTATATCCGTGGGTAGAGCAACATTGAATTGATATTTAAAATAATATTATCTAATATACTAGAGGCCCGTTGCATGAAATTCGTGCATGGAGGGGTCCCTCAGCCCAGCCTGTACCCCCTCCAATCTGGGACCCCTGGGGTGATGTCTGACTGTCACAGGGATGGGGCCTAAACCGGCAGTCGGACATCCCTCTCGCAATCTGGGACCACTGGCTCCTAACCGCTTGCCTGCCTGCCTACCTGATTGCCCCTAACTGCCTCTGCTTGCCTGCCTGATCACCCCCTAACTGGTCCCTCGCCAGCCTGGTTGCCCCGTAACTGCCCCCCTGCTGTCCTGGCCACCCTCTAACTGCCCCCCTGCTGACCTGGCCACCCCCTAACTGTATGGAAGGAAGTTGGATGTCCAGAAGATGTCTGGTTGACCCGGTCTAATTAGCATATTGCCCTTTATTAGTGTAGATACCGGCTGCTTACTGTGTGCTTAGCATTGGCTCTAATTAGCATATTACCCTTTTATTAGTGTAGATACCAGCTGCTTACTGTGTGCTTAGCATTGGGTCAAGTGCTTACATAAGCCATCTGACTTCATTCTCACAACACCCTTTTTAAGCAACCACCCAATTTGCAGATGAGGACAGTAAGGCTTTAGGCAGTTTAAGAGAGACAGAATTAACACATGGACTCAGGTGTTTATAAAAATCTCTGAAGTAGGTTCTAGGCTGGGCTTCTAGAAACAATGTCCAACAAACATACAGGACAAACAACAGGACAGGATCTTCTAGGGAAAAAGCGGGGGGGATCAGGAAGTCTCAGCTGAGGTATTGAATGTAAGCACAGCTGTAGCAGCAAAATATGGAACAAGAAGAAAGGACATGGAGGTTTTCAAAGCCATCATAATCTGCGCTTGATACTTAGAAAGCTAGACACTAGTGCACTGCTGCAGAAAAAGCCCTCATTTCCATAATATTTTTAGCCAGCAAAAACAAACAAACAAACAAAAAGCTAAGGGCAGTGGGGATATGGTCTACATGATCTCTCCTTTACCTTTCAAAAATCAGTGAGTGCATCTAATTGGTGAATCTAATTTGATGCCAAATTCTGGCTGCAAGGAAATCAGAGAAATGTAGTTTTCAACTTTCCATGCTCCACAGCAAAGAAAAGCATCCTAGAAGGAGGGGGGATATGCCAATCAAATCAATTATCTTCCACACGATAATAAATGACTGTGACATAAGGTAGAGCTGGGAATCAGTGCAGCTGAGAATACAACTCGGGCTGACTTGTCTGCAAAGCCTAACACTCAACCACCGTGTGATACTGCCTCCATCGATGGTCCATATTTCCAAAAGCAGGTTTTTGGGGGTATATTAATTTATATGTTTTAAGAGGAAAAACCTTCCTAAAAGGAAAGGACTAGAAAATGGGAAAAGTAGTAGACATTCTCTTTTCTTTCTCCAAAGTTATTAGTTTATCAGTAATTAATGCACTCTATACATTTTTTGATATTGTAAACACATGGGTTGCTAACACTTATTTCGTGTAAATTATGCCAAAGCAGAGAACGTGGCTCCTTTGAAATATCCTATGTTAAATTCTCATCATGCTGAGATCTGGAGGGCAGCTGATTCTTCTGATATCATTGTTATGATTGTACAGCCTTTGCAATCTATAATTTAAAAGCCTAAATATTTACTTCAGGAATTTCTGCCAGATTCCCTAGGTATCTTTAAAGTTCTGGGAGAGTCCTCCACAACTGTCAAAACGTATTTGCCTTCAGTACTCATGCTGTCTAAAGATGGGCTGGGCGACACCACTTCTCTGTGAAAGGAAGTGTAGGGAACACAACCATGCCACCAACAGGAGGTCCCTCTCTTTTGCCCTACAAACTGGATGTGGAGTGGCAAATACTGCTAATGCTATCCCACCTGCCTTGTGCTCTTTAAGATAATTTTGGTTTTTCTGCTCTTATGTATCTTTAAGAGTCACAAAGTGATTTTCTGAAACTGAACTTTTCCTTGGCCTTTTAAAAAAGGTTGTTATTGTTGTTACCAGCTTCAGTGACTTTTCTTGTACATTGACACATCTGGGAAAGGTCTGATAACTGCATTTCGGGTTTTTACAAGAACAGGGCATACTGCTGATGGTCAGAATGCCTAGTTTCACTACTCTTGACTTAATGTGGGAACTTGACTGTCACTCCACTTTTCTCAATGTTATTCATCTTAAAAAATTACAAGAAACCTCATTTGATAATAGGTAAGTGGAATAAATATTCAAAAGAATCTCAGGACTCCTGTTTCACATATCAGCCTGACTTCTTATTTTATTAAAATAATAAAACCAATGAAAAAGTAATTTACATAGCTTTCTATCATGAGGATAAAAATGCAGTGTTAATGAATCATTTGCTATATATAATGTTTTTTTCTTCCTGGGCTTGCTCTTTGCCAAAATGTTTTGTATTATGTTGCAAGGAAACTACCAGTTCCAATAAAATAAGTAGCTTGAGTTTTTGGAAGAAACCAGGAAAGACATTTGAGTGGCAGAAGCTAATGAATTTATTTAAAGAAAATGCAATTTATGTGCTTGTGTGAAAATTGTAGAGCTAAAAAAGAAAAATTCCCATTCCTAGCTGCCCCTTCTTTTTGGTTTTCATAATTGCAGTGGCAGGATAATAACAGGCTGCTAGAGAGTGTGTAAATATACCTATTTGACAAATAATCTCATGAAATAGGTCAATTATTGAATAATGATCTTTAAGTTCCCAGTATATATAAGAAAGATGTACAATGGTCTGGGGCCCTATGGTCTCTTTTACTCTTTTTTAAATTTTATTTAAATTCTTTATTGGTTAAAGTATTACGTAAGTCTCCTTTTCCCCCCATTGACCTCTCCCCAGTCACTCCCACCACCACCCCAGCACATGCCCTCACCCCGCTACTGTCTGTGTCCATTGGTTATGCTCATATGCATGCACACAAGTCCTTTAGTTAATCTCTTACCTCCCCTGCCTTCCTCTTAGATTGGAAGGTCTGCTCCATGCTTCTATGTCTCTGGCTCTATTTTTGTTCATCTTCCATTGTGTAGATGTACCACAGTTTTTTTAATCCACTCATCTGCTGATGGGCATTTAGGCTGTTTCCAAATCTTAGCTATTGTAAATTGTGCTGCTATGAACATAGGGGTGCATATATCCTTTCTGATTGGGGTTTCTAGAAGTGGGATTACTGGGTAAAATGGGAGTTTCATTTTAATTTTTTTGAGGAAACTCCATACTGATTTCTACAGTGGCTGCACCATTCTGCATTCCCACCAGCAGTGTGCGAGGGTTCCTTTTTCTCCACATCCTCACCAGCACTTGTCTTTTGTTGATTTGTTGATGATAGCCATTCTGACAGGTGTGAGATGGTACCTCATTGTCATTTTGATTTGCATCTCTCCGATGATTAGTGACTTTGAGCATGTTTTCATGTGCTCTTGGCCTTCTGTATGTCTTCTTTGGAAAAGAAGTCTATTTAGGTCCTTTGCCCATCTTTTACTCTTTGGCATGCATTTTTTTTTTGCAATAAAGTAAGCTAATATTTATATCACTCTTATACCAAAAGGACTTGATGGCTTACTTTTGGTTTAGAGTGGCCCATGACCTTTTATCTTCAAGTGGGTGGATACCCAAGGGAAAAATAACAGAGAGAGATACTAGCAATAGAAAACTTGTCTCCTAAGATTTAACTTGGCAATTATGTAAATTCATTCAGTCCTGTCTAAATCTGTCAAGTAAATTGGAGCACTTTGCAATTTGTTTAATATAATAAACATAAACTTCTGAAACATGGACTCTCCAAACTCAGAGAGTCAGTATAGATCTCTTTATTTTAATTTTTTTTTCATCTCCTTTTGGGGGAAAGCCAACTTATTTGTGACTCTTACAGTTCAGTTGTAGCATTCTGCCTTGTTTTTGTGGCCCTTGGATAAGATGTGGTTCTGACAAAACTAGTAACCTCTTTGGTTGACAAAGTTGAATGGGCTGATCTACTGGCAAGGAACGTCTTTTCTTTCTTGCTTACATTCCTTTGTCTCTGTTCTTTCCCTTAAAAGCAGTTTAACAGGGTGATCTGTCCAGATAGAGGAGTACTATCCTTTGGCCAAGGGTATGTCTTCTTTTGTATCTCCCATCAGATTTTAGATTCAGGATCATGAAGCAGACACACTGTCTTAGTTATCATTTAATTTTCCCATAGCTAAAATTTCCTCACATCATTACTAGTATCTATGAAAGTAATAACCAAACACTTTTGTTTAATCAATTTTTTAGGCATGACATTTTTGTTGTTAGGCCCTCTACCAAGTAACTTAAGGAAGCGAGACTTCTGTATTCTTCAAATTTATTTCCAAAACAGCACTGCTACCAAAACAATAATCCTTGGCATTTTGTGTGATATTTTCATGATTATTTCACTTTTATATTATTTTATTTTTCATGGTATTTTTCTCAATTATTTGTTTGTATCTGTTCTTTCCACTAGATTAAGTTCCACGAGAGAAGACCATATTTGTTCTGTTCACCACTCTATAACCAACATATATGCTAGTTGACTTTGCATATATTATATCACTTAAACATCAAAAGCAGCCCGTGTTAGGAACCACTATCTTATCTTCCTTTTATAGATAAGAAAACTAAGCCTTCAAGATCCTCTTAATTTACACAGAAAGTGTCAAGAAATAATAGATATGTAGAGATCTGTGACTCTCAAACAAATGCACATTCTACACCATCCTGCTGCTATTGGAGTTCTAAAAGGTATAGAAACCGTGATCTGTATGAGATACAAGATTCTAATTCACCTGTAATTCTGATTCTACCTTGTAGTATTATAACTGACAAAACTTGTTTTGATCAAACATCAACAGAAATTGATAGCTTTTACACCCAGATATGACCGAAGCAGGCTAAGGTGCTCAGATAAAAGATATTATATAAATACTTATTTTGATCTAACATGATCATAAGTGGCAAAAGAACTGTGATAGATAATGATATAGCTTTTTATTTTAATATTTTTCTTGCTGTCTTATGATCATTCTACCTACTTAGTTTTTTAATTAATTATGCATTTTCAACAGTGATACCACCTGACTTCATTCTCTCCAGAGAACATTTGCTATTTGTATTATTATTCACATCCACACTTGTCATCATTGTAATGCCTAACATAATAACATTAATAACTATCTTTATTGAGTATTGACAATGTGCCATCATTCAATTGGTAAGTATCTTTTGTGTAAGATATTGGTATTTTTAACAACCTTATGGAATATATCCTACCATTATGCTCATTTTTCAGATAAGGAGCTGAGGCTTATAAAATTTTCCTAATTTCAAGACTCAGCTCACATGTCATCTAACTGAAGAGCTTTCCTAATCATTCTATAACGAGTCATATTCTGATTTTCTATATCCCCACACCTCATATTCTATCTTTTTACACTGCTTTTTTGTTGTTGTTGTTAATCCTCACCTCAGGACATTTTTCCATTGATTTTCAGAGAAAGTGGGAAGGAAGGGGAGAGACAGAGAGAGACACACATCGATTGGTTATCGCGCCCTGACCAGGGTTAGGGTGTGAGCCTGCAACTGAGATACGTGCCCTTGACCGGAATCGAACCTGGACCCTTCAGTCTGCAGGCAGACGCTCTATCCACTGAGCCAACCGGCTAGGGCTACACTGCTATTTTTTCAGATGTAACTAATCACTGTGTGAAATTACATATATTAACATGTTTACTTTTTTTTTGTTCTCTCTTCCAATGACAAAGTAAGATCCACAATGCTGTGTGCTCTTTTCATTTCCATTGTATCTCCAATGTCTGAAACAGTACACAGCACAGAGTTAACACTAAATAAAATGAATAAATCAATGAAACAATTGACTTGGAAACAATATTTGGAGTTAAAAAGAGAACTCAAGTCTTTCTTTTAGTCTAATTCTTTTTGCACTGTATTATGCAACATTATATAAGAAAAAGGGATTTGTGCATTTTTAAAGTTTAGGATTTGAAATGCTGAGATTTTTTCTTTTATTTATGCCGACACAGTTTCCCTTAAATTGTATTGGGTTAACAAGGTTAGAAGGGCAAGTGTTTAATCTGCTAAAATAGTTCTCTGAAGGACTGTATGCAGATTGGTGCTCCTGCTTACAAATCACTCTCCTTTGTGAGCTCAGGTATCGTCATTGGACAGTGAGCTACCATGACAAAGTTCAAATTACTGTACTCCTAAAAACATATTTATTTTAATTTGTTTCAAAATTGCCTAAAATTTATACTTTTACTTTGCTTTCTCTGATTAGTTGGGAGTAGTAAAACCTTACTCTGTGCCTGCATAGAGCTTTTTTGATACGGCTCACCTTCTCTGAGTCTGAAAATTGATCTTTGATGAAACCCTCTCGGATCATTTTGCTACAAATTCGAAGAACTTGAGGCATGAGAGCTCATGAACTGAATTTGAATTAGATTGACTTTTCAAAGTACAAGTCAATCAGGGAAGAAGGCTACAGAGAAAAAATCATTTAATTCATGACCCTGCCCGACAGCGTCCTAAAGGCTCTATCTGCTTAGCTTGGCTGTTTCACTTTTTCAGCAACCTGTACCTAGAGGGCTGAGACTGGGGCCTGAGCTGCAGCTAGGATTTGTGCAGCTCCCATGCATGTATTATGAGTGAAGTGTATTAGCAATAGATGCAATGGGCTTTATAAAGCCCAGTTTGAAAACTGTATTTGCAAAGCACTGCCACATGAGCTGCTTTGGCTTCAACCAGTACTTATTTAATTTGAAAATTCTTGTTGGATAAAATTCTTATTTGGTCAGAAAAAAAAGAGCCATGGCAGAATTTCTAAGTGAATTTTATCATATGATTGTAAGGTTCTCATGTGGGTACCTGACTTTTCCTAAATTAGAATACATACTTAAAGAATTCAACATCTGCTACCAAGCTTGGCAAACTTTCCCTCATGGGCTATACCAAAGTACATGTACTCAGAATTACAATTTTAGGAAAAGTGCAATGTGTAGGGTGCCCAATCTGGGGGCTGGCATAAACCTGCATGATCTCAGAGCTGAGTTGAACTTAGAAGTGGGGAGTATTTCTCCAAGGGTGGCATGAGGCAGCATAAACATGACCATGAACCAGTATTACTATTAAAAAGAGCCAATTCAGTCAATCAGATTCAAAGAGTGTTAAAGACAAAAATGTTCTTGTTGGAGACTCTTGTTAAAGATGGTAATGAAGACTTCATTCAAGGCACTGCTGCAATGGGGTTTTGCAGGAGAGGAGAGAGATTGGGCTGAACTCTGAATACAAGGAAATGTGTGGATTTATATCTATGGAGCAAAGTAAGAGTCTATGGATGAAAAAAAATACTAAAAAAGAAGGATCTCTCACCCTTTGAGTCAGCATGAAGGGGCCTGGAGAGTATTATGCTAAGCTAAATAAGTGAGTCAAAGATAAGTATCACATGATCTCACTCATATGTGGAATCTAATGAACAAAATAAACTGATGAACAAAATAGATCCAGAGACATGGAAGCATGGAACAGACAAATCTCAGAGGGAAGGCGAGGGTGAGGGGTTAGGGATGGGGAGAGATTAACTGGGGAATTTACATGTATATATGCATGGCCCATTGACACAGATAATAGTGTGGTGAAGGCCTGGGAGAGGTGGGCGCAGGGTAGAGTGGGTCAATGGAAAAGGAAAAAAAAGAGTAGGAGACATCTGCAATACTTTCAACAATAAAGATAAATTTTTAAATAAAGGAAAATTACTGAAAGGAGATATCAGAAATAGGGGGATTCTGGTTAAACAGATTGGACAGGATTCTTGCTGATGGCAGGCCAGGGTGATCAGTTATCACCAGAGGGATGGTGGGGAATGAGGAATTTGATCAGCTATTACAGATGACCAGATACATAGTGTGAGGGTTCTCACTGAACTGACTTGGCAAGATTCTTTCTCTTCTGGACAAGGCCCAAGGACAGAGTCAAGTAAAAAAGGGTTCAGATGAGTTTGACTAAAGTTTGGTTAAGGAGACAGTGTTTGTAAAGGGCAGGGTTATCATTATGCAAAGACAACAAGAAACTGTTTTATAGAGCCAAAGTCTGCACCCAGAAACACCACAGATTGCGAAGTGAGGAGTGGCTGAGGACAGGACCCTGAATGCACACAGACGGTTGGTGGTGTTTCTTCTTTATGCGATGTCTGCTATTTGCCATGAAGGTCAAAGTGAGGGCAACTTGAAGGAAGAGAATAGGACTGAGCATATTGATAAGTTACTCTTGAAATGAAAGCTCTATGAAGCTAAATAAAAGTGAAAACTGTGCTATTCTCCAATGTGAGATTTTGGCATCCTATCACCTATCATCAGCCCTGTATAGATGTTTTAGCCAATTTTTTAAGCTACTATAGATGTGTTTTGTGAACACTCCTAAGTCATTCTTTTAGCCTATTCCTTTTCTAAGGATTATAAGGATGATTATTACTTTCCTAATATTAGCTAAACTCATGCATTTTTTAAATAAAACTTTTCTAGGTACTTTCAAATACTTCATCTTATTTGATCTTTGCAATAGTCATGCATGATGTGTGTGTGGGGGGGGGCATGGGTGTGTGTGGGTGTGGACACTTATGTTTGTATTAATGTTCTTTCCTTTATATTGAAGAAACAGAAATACAAAGATGTTAAGTAGCATGGCCAAGGTTATGGAAGTAGCAGAGCTGGGACTTAAACATTAGGCTTCTTTGGATGAATTCCCAGAAGTGGAATTGCAACCCAAAACACTAATTCGAAAGAATATATGCATGCCTATGTTCATTGCAGTATTATTTCCAATAGCCAAGATTTGGAAGCAGCCCAAGTGTCCATAGGTAGATAAATGTGTAAAACAGCTATGGCACATTTACACAATAGAATACTGCTCTCCATAAAAAGGAAGAAAATTTTACCCTTTCAATATCATGGATAGACCTGGAGAACATTATGCGAAGTGAAATAAGCCTGTTTGAGAAAAGACAAATACCATATGATTTCACTCATATGTGGAATTTAATTAACAAACTGAACTAACAAGCAAAATAAAGACAGACTCATATAGATAGAGAGCAGGCAGACAACTCTGGTGGGGGAGGGAGGTGTTGGGGGAGGTGGAGGGATTGAACAAAAAAGGGGAAAAAAAGAGAAAGAACTCATGGACATGGACAACAGCCTGGTGATTATAGGGAGGAGGGCAAGTGGGTGGAGGTGAAAGAAGGTATTGGGGGGACAAATGGTGATGTGAAAAACAATAAAATAAAGAAAAAAACCACCTTAGGCTTCTGAATCCAAGTACTGGGCCTTAAAATAATATTCACATTGGAACATTATCCATACGTTGAGGATGTTATTTTTTTTTCTTTTTATGTGTTAGAAATTGTCACTAAAATAGATGGGGAAGCTTTAATAATTTTCCTACCTAGTTACTAAAAAATAATAAGCATGCTTGTTTGTTTGATGCTTGCTAAGAACCAAAATATGGCTCTGTTTGAACCTTAGCAGTTCCTGGATGCTGTGGATACAATTGGGTCTGGTTTTTGTTGTTGTTTGTGGGTGTTTTTTTCTGTTAATCCTTTCCAAGGATAGTTTTTTTCCATTGATTTTTAGAGAGTGGAAGGGAGGGGGAGATACTGAGAGAGAGAAACATTGATGTGAGAGAAACACATCAATTGGTTGCCTCCCGCATGTGTCCTGACCAGAGGCCAGGATCAAACCTGCAACCCAGGTACGTGCCCTTGACCAGAATCAAACCCAGGACCCTTTAGTCTGTGGGCCAACACTCTACTGAGCAAAACCGACTAGGGTGCGTCTGTTGTTTTGTTTATTTGTTTATTTGTTTTGTATATTTTTTATTGATTTTCAGAGAGGAAGAGATGGAAAGAGAGATAGAACCATCAATGATGAGAGAGAGACATTGATCAGCTGCCTCCTGCACGCTCCCCACTGGCTAGGGCGCATCTGTTTTTGAAAAGCATTTTCATCAAGCCCCTGGAAGGCTCAGTACCCATGAAATCACTCAGGGTCAGTTTTCATTAGTTTAGGTGGCTGGAGTCCAGGCTGAAGAAGTCATAACAAAAGACAAAGACAAAGCCCTTGGGAAGATCAGTGGACTTTTTCTGCTTTAGGGTCAAGTACTGTCTCCCTGATCCTTCACTTGTGACTGGAAGGAAAACTGCACCAGAGAATGCTGGCTGATAGACTGATGGATTGGTTCATTCTTTCATATACGATCTACTTTATGCTAAGCACTGTGCTAGTCACAGGGGATGATTCTAAGAGGAACAATGTGTTTCTGTTTTTAAAAACACTTCTTGTTCAGTGGTATGGAGATGCGTGCAATATAATGAAACTAAACAGAAGTCTGAAGTGACTGGTAAACAGGGCAGTAAGAGATAGGAATGCAGCACAAGACATTTGTTAGAACACAGACGCTGGAGTCAGACTGCCAATGTTTAAATGCCACATCTGCAACTTACAGACTATGTAACTTGAGGCAACATATCCAACCTCCCTTAGTGTTAGTTTACACATCTGTGAAATGGACATGGACTTATCTCACAGGGTTAGTTTAAGGATTAATATTTTTAAAGTGCTTGGCACATAGTAGGCATTAAAGATGGTTTTAAAAAAATAAAAAATAGGCATCAGGAAAGGAAATAAGATTGGACAGGCGATAAAAATGAACATTTGTTGTGTTTATGAATGCCAGGCACTATATGGCACTTAACTTTTAACTGTCACAGTCAAATGAGTCAGTAGGTTTATGATCTCTATAACACAGAGCTTTTCATCCTCACATTTGAGAATGGATAATTCTTTTTGTTGGTGGGCTGTCCTGGGCATTCTATGATTTTTAGCTGTATCCATTGTTACTACCTACTAGGTGCCAATAGCACCCCTCCCTTCAGTTGTAAAAATAAAAAATGTCTCCAGAGACTGACAAATGTTTCCTGGGATACATAATCACCCTCAGGAAAATGTGTCTGACAAAGGTGAAGCGATTTTTCCAAAGTCACACCACAAATAATGGTAGAACAGCAATAGGAAATTAGTCTGTATGACCCCTGTAAAGAGAAGGATATATTGAATAATGCTCTAGAAAGATGAGGACAAAGTGAATAAGCTTTAATAAAGTTTCTAGTCTCAGACTGTGAAATTCATGCTCTAGTGATTGACTTGATTATTCATTTTGCTATGGAATTAATTTGATCAGATGTGAGTCTGGTATGCAGCATGGCACATGGATTGACGGGAGGAGGAACTGGAAAGTGAGGCGTTACAAAATCATCCAAATGAGGCATTGAGGCATGGTAAGATGTGAACTGAGGCTAAATCAAACAAAATAAACAATGAATAAAACAGTTACAGAGTTTAGCTTGTTGAGATTCTTCATTATCTTATTCATCTTATGTGAATACCTTTCTGACTTCGGTGGCCTCACTGCAAGATAAATATAAGAAACTGTTATTTAATTCTCCTTTGTAGAGAAAGTGGCTCAGGCCCTCATAGATTAATTACAAGCAAACAGGGTCATAAAGATGGTCAGTGGTTCTTAGTCCTTCAATTTAATCCCTGAAACACCCTGTCTCCTCACACTGCCTTCTAATCTAAACGATCTCCCATTGCTGACTGCAAGAGAATGGGGATTTACAAAGCTAATCAATACCAGTTTAATGTATCTGCTTCTGTCTACTCTACTTAATGACACTTCACTACCCTGAATAGCCTTTTCTGATAGGCACGGTTCAGAGCCTCTCAACTCTATGTCTGGCATTACTCCCTTCTCCCTCTTTTCTTTTATCTCCAGGCCCCCCACCTTCTCATCACCTCTTCCTCTCTCTCTTCTTTCAGTGTAGTACAGATTGTACAAAGCACACTGAACTTAATAATCATAATAACAGGATCAACAAAAACAGCTAACATTTACTGAATATTTGCTATGTGCCTGGCACAATTCTAAGCTCCCTGCATCTGTTAACTCACTTAATCCTCACCACAACCTTGTGAGGAGGGTATTATTATTACCCCCATCATACAGATGAGGAGACAGACATTACCTCCCAGCATTATCAGAATCAAATAAGCTAATGGATGCACTAGCTAACTGCAAAACATGACAGATTTGAGCTGTTGCTATTAATTCATTTTTCTGACTTAATTATACAATAAAGTGAAATCTGACAATTCTAATCTAGACCCTCAAAACCTACAAATAATAATTGGAATGGAGAGCAGATGCTTGCTATTTAACAAGGCTTGTTCGAACAAATAACAAAAGCTCTATGGTTCCTGTTTACTTGGTTGAAAATGAATGTCTGTTCACTTTAAATCAGGTCAGGCATAATTAGGATTAAGGACTAATTGGACTTGAAAAATGATTGAACATAAGTGTCATCTATCTGGCCAATATATCTGTATTAAAAGAACTAACCTGAAGGACTGAAATGCAATGAACTTATGTATTTGATTTCTGTTCTCTACTCACAATAATGAGGGACAGACTTTGTGAGAAATAGACTCTCCACAAGAGGCTAATTTTGTCATCCCACCAGACCTTATCACAGCTATTAAGGCTAAGTACAGAAATCAGGCTAAGAGCAAAATATCATGATGTTGAAAAAAATCTGATTTTCTCTTCAATGTCTATAATATTTCATCTCTCCATACACCCTGTATCTTGTCTCACATATATCACTACTATGGTAAGTATTGTCTCTAAATTAAGTGATTTCCTTTCCATATTAAACTTGGAATGTTTGTAAAAGTGGTTTTCTCAGGCTAACCAAAGAACTCCTGAGGTCAGATCCAGTGTTCTCACCTGTCTTCATCCTTTTTACCATTTCTCATCTCCTCACATTGAACTTGTTTTACTTTTCTCTTCTTCACTCCTAAAATTCTGTTTCTTCAGAATATTCAGTTTAGGTTGTTCATTTCAGCCTTTTCTCTCTTCTCTCCTTCCCTTTCTCTATGCTGTCTTCCCCTTTCCCTCCTCTCTCTCTCTCGTCTTTGTCTGTCTTTTTTTATTCTTTCCCATGGACTCAAGTGCTGCATTTGTCTAGATAAAGCTCAACTCAAATGCTATATCTGTCTTTATAAATATTCTAATAGTCCTCAAAATAATGGATGCCTCTCTCTTTGGGCTAAACTATACTTTGATTTCTCTGGTTGCGACTGGAAATATATTTAATGACATCAATAGAACAAATCCAGTGAAATGTTTTTACTTTTTCTTTATGCTCCATTAAACAAATGTCAAGAAACACTGCATTCAGGTCTTTGTCAAAGGCGGGACCTATCAGTGTTCTAAGACATCCTGGCAGGGCTAGCTTAGTGAAAAGAGTGCATATACAGCCACGTAGTATTCCATTGTGTTAATGTAAGTGAAATAAGCCAGTCAAAGAAAGACAAATAACATATGATCTCAATAATATGAAGAATCTAATGAAAAAAAATAAACTAACAAACAAAATGGAACCAGAAGCATGGATACATGGGGGTGACTGGATAAAGACAGTGAAGGATTAGCTAAAGAACATACATACATACCCCATGGACACAGACAATAGTTTGGTGAAGTCCAAGAGAGGGGGAGGCAGGGATAGTAGAGGTGGAAAAAGGGTGGGGAGAAGGGAGACACCTGCAATCAAGTCAACATTAAAACATAGTTATTAAAAAAAGTGCATATGGAGGGATCCTTGCTGTTAGTCTAAAGGTAAGCATCTACAGGCAACTCTTATATCAGGGGAGAAGGAATTATTCTGATTCCTTTCATTATTGTCCTTATGTAGACATTTAAAAATATCCAAGCTTAATTGCAATCAAGTCAACATTAAAACATAGTTATTAAAAAAAAGTGCAGATGGAGGGATCCTTGTTGTTAGTCTAAAGGTAAGTGTCTACAGGCAACTCTTATATCAGGGGAGTAGGAATTATTCTGATTCCTTTCATTATTGTCCTTATGCAATTTAAAATATCCAAGCTTAATCTGTTTTTCTTTATTCAATATTCAAAGGGACATATTTTCCTACAAGTTATTTACTTAAGCACAAACATAAAAAAGATAAACAAGTGTGATTTCTAAGTGAAATGGCAGGAGATTAGCAGATGTTGTGTAATCTCTTAATGTTGAGAAACAGCCTACCTTTTTGGAAAGGGCAATCACTTACTTAGGAACGATAATAAATAGTCATGATTTTTAATTCCATTTGCTTTCCTTGAAAAGGAAATACTGCTATATGACATTGTGATGATAAAGATTCTCCCAGGATTGTCCTTTAATGCTATGATGTCTGAGCTCCAGATATAGTTATACACTGCAAGGCAACCCCAAAGAGATGGCAGGCAGAATTCTTAACTAAGTTATGTGCAAAATTAAATTTACTAATTTAATCTTTAAAATCTGCTCAATGTCCATATTCCCAATCTCAAATTATATTGTCAACATCACTCGACTCCCTCAAACTAGAAACCTGGGTCCATCTTCTCTTCTCTTTCTTCTTTCCTACATATAAGTGATCAAAATCATATTGCCATGCATTCTTTATTGAACATTGAGTATTTGGAAGTTACAAAGCCATCCTCCTTTTCCATTCTCATTGCCTCTGTCATAGTTACCTTTCCTGTAAACTATTGCTATATCCCCCAGACTGGCATTCTGGCATTCACTTTCTCAGTTTCTCAATTTTATCTTTCATCTCTTTCCTTTCTTCATCTCTAGCATTAGTGTTGTTTTTTTTCTATTGCCTTCTTTAAATATTTTGCTGAATTTTTTTATTTTCCAAACTTTCCCCCCCTCTGTTCTTCCTTCTTCCCAATTACTGCTCATTTTTCATGCATTAACACAGATGTCACTTTCCCCCCATTAATTGTCCTTTATTAACCACTCTCTCCTGAAATCTTACTCTTTTCATCATTTATTATTCACATTTTAATTTATTCATTCAGCATACACATATTGCGTACTATTGTTTGAGATACTCTGATAGGTGCTGGGTGCTAAAAGTTAGTCTTGTCATTTCCTACTGAGTTCACTTTAACCTTCATCTAAAAAGTAAGTCTTTCCATAAATTGATTCGTACTTCTTTCTAAGTATCATTTTCTCTTTCTTCCATAAGCACTTGTCCAAAATCCAGTCATACCATTCACCATTCATACTCATCAGCCTGTCCATCATCCAAATGTTCTATCAATATCCATAACTCTGTGATTTTGATCTTTCTCCTTGTCCAACATTAAATACAAACTAATACATTATAATATTTTTAATTTGTATAAATATGATAATTTTGTCTTCATTAACTTAATAAATACTATCTGTTAGCTGGGTGGGTATATGCTGGATACTGTGTTCAGTGATATGGGTATGTGAGTCAATATATCATAGTGTGTCCTCCTTTAAATTGTGTTCTCATAATTCCAACTTTTATCCAAACTTCATGGTTCTCAGCTTACCTTCTCCATGAAACCTTTCTAATAACCCAAGTCTCCCACTTCTGCTCTCCAATATTTTTAAATCTACGTACTTTACTACTTATTTCATTCTGCTTTGTATTTTAGTCAGTTGTTTATCCAGGTCTATCTCTGGCATATTTCTAGAAAAACAGGGTATATATCTTATTCATTTTCTGATTATCACAGTACAAGGCTCATCTAGGCTTGAAATAAAGGCTAAATAAACATAGTCCATGCCAATCAGAATTATCCAAAATAACAATCGCTTGCCACAGAGAAAAGTTGCCTGAGAATTTCCTTTAGGATGTAACACAGCAAAAAGTGTATTATATCCTGGCTAGTCTAATACAGTGTGGACTCCACTCTGTCTTTCTCATATTTACACATAGCACAGTGTCTGAATATTCCAGGTTCTCAATAAATAGTTCTTCAGCGAAGAAATAAACCAATTCACTAATCTTCTGTTAGCTAGGTATGTGATTAAAAAAAACAAAAACCAATCAACTGTTTTAGAATCTATGAAATGGCATAACAAGTCTTAACTCACAAATTCTTTGTGACCCTTAAACAACTAAGTTAGACTTGTTGAATATTGAGTTATTATTATCACTTGCTAAAATTAAACTCATGTCTCGAGAGTCATAACTAATGTCTGCATGATCTGTATATTCATTGAGACAATTTGAGTGAGCACATTGCCCATATTCTCCAATTTCTCTTCATTTTCTCTGCTCAATATATATATTTGAAAGTAGATTACATTTCATGTTTCCTGCTCCACTTTTTGGAACTCCTAAATATGGGTCTTCTTGACAAGGAATTTTCAATATATTTCATAAATATGAAATATTATGATTGGTTGGAACCATTGTAATTATCTCATTCTTTCTCCTTTTAATGAATGCAAAAATTCGTTTGCAAGAATCCCAACTGAATGGTCACCAAGTCTCAGCTTTAATACCTCTGATACTTGGTAGTTTACATGTAATGATGTATTACCTTCCACTGTAGTGAAATTCTGCCTTTTCTCAGGTTTTCTATAACTTCTAGGAATTGTTCTTGTACCACCTTCTAGAACTGCGCTGGAAGCTCTATTTCTCCTTTGGACCATCTGAAACTTCACTATCTTAAGGCCGTTATTCATTTATCCTTAGGCATTTTTTTTAAATCCAGTTAAGTATTTCCAACCCATATGGTTCCTGAATCCTCTGGCATTCTGATTATCTTTTTGCTAAATCAGATTAAATTATATTTTCTATGTAGTGTTGTTTACATAACTTATAGAGCCAGGACATAATAAGAAGTGGAGCCCCTTGTTAAAAAATATCAATTTTTTAAGATAGCAGCATAATTTCAAGACAGCAACAACAGAGCTTGAATCCTACTATAGAGCTTTTTTAGGTTCAGGAGCCTGTGAAACTGCACAGATTATATGCTGATGAGCCGGCCCTGATTCTATGAAGACATTTAACTTACACAGCTTCTATGACACCTCAGAAAGCGTTATGAGCACTACTATACAGTCATATTGCAAACTGATATTTTCTTTTGTATGTGGTGACATAAATTCCATTAGCTCAGTCTTGATCCACACCTGTTGCCATGCTGTATTTATTAATAATACTAGTGACCCAGCATGTGAAATCACGCGAGACCCAGACCCGCGGGAAAATTGCATGAGACCTGAGATGCCCCCCACACCCCAGTCCTGGCACTGCTGCGGGACCCAGAGTCAAGTCCCCGCCCATCCACACGTGCCTCGTTGTGCACGCATCCCCGCCCACCCACATGTGCCTTGCCACATACGCAGCCCCACCCACCCATGCGCCTGGCTGTGCACGCAGCCTCCTGGTGACCGGTCTTTGGTCATTATGGCGTTACAACCACTGGGTTTTTATTATATAGATTTCTTTGCAATCTCAAAGTATACTGTCTTGAATGATAAATTAGATAGATACCTTGCCTTTGAAAGCAGGAATCAAATCGATATTGTTTTCTCTGTGTTTCCTGGGACTTTGAGGTACCTGTAAAATAATGGACTGCTTAATAAATATTGACACTGATCACAATGAGAGATCTTGGAAAGGAAAGTTTGAGGCATTACCCACTAACACAAAATTTCATAATGTTCCACATCAATATCTATATCTATGCAAAATACTTGTTTTTCTGCCTGTACTTTTAGTTCAGTTCATATACTCCCACTCATGAGAATTTCCTGGACTCTACCATGTAGAATAATCAGTTCTGATCTTTTTGTGCTTTTCTATAACTTTCTTGTTCTTTTCTATTTAATGACACTACAACTGAATAATAATTTTTTTATGAGCTCATTACACAATTAGCCTGTAAGACCCTATTAGACAGGCATGACATTCATGAGGGTGATCTATGTCACTGTGGATTCCTAACATATGTTTGTGGAGTGAGTATATGGAACCAAGGGAAGCAGGTGACAGTTTCAGTTTGAATTTCTAAGGAGAAATTCTATTTGTACAGTTCCTGTATAATATACACGTATGTATAATTCAGGGGTTTGGCAAAAACTCTTCTGCATGTTAGAGAAAATTGCACTATAGCAATGCAGGACCCAAGTTTGAAGAGAATCTTCTTATCAGACTAAGAGTATTCTCAGAATAACCAGTCATGGTACAGAGGCAGAATAAAGACCACACAAGCTGGAACTCATGGGTCAACATTCAAAGGCCAGTCACTTGCACGTTTTAGGGAAATAGTAACACAGCATCCAACACATGACAGACACTCAACAAATCACATTTTCCCCATTCTATTTAATTTGATGCTGTCATTTGAATCAAACACTAAATCAATCTAATATGGGCTGAGCACTTGTTCTGTGGAGAAAACATATTTCTAGAATTGGGTTTATCACTGATTGGTTATGTTTCCCTAGGCAACTCATTTAACTTTTCTGGGCATGAATGTTCTTATCTATACAATTCTATAATCAGATTTTAAAAACCATATATTACCTTTAATCTCTAAGGTTCTCTGATTCTGTGGGTTTAGTACTGTTGTTAGAGGGTACACACCTAAGGTCTATATGATTTGATTATATAGGACTTTTAAAGTCAGGAAAATGTTAATCATAATTCAGAAGGCAAATACCAGTAGACTCATTGTAAATGTCATAGGTAGCATTAGAAATCAGTGGAAATTGTGAAACATTAATTAAACTAAACTGGGATAATTAGCTTATATGTAAAATACATATATCAGTATCCTACCCCATGCCATATAACAAAAGTAAATTCTAGATTGATTAAAGACGAAAATATAAGCAAAACCAAAACTTTTAAAAGAGAATGTAGGAGACTATAATTATTTCCTGACTGGAAAAGATTTCTGAAATAATGTAGAAAGAAAGAGTAACCATCAGTGAAAGTATCAGTAAGTTGATCCTATGAACAAAGTTAAAAGACAAACCATACACTGGGAGACCTTTGCTATACTTGTAACAGTAGAAGATTAGTACATATAAAGATAGTCTACAAATCAGAAAGAAAGAGATAAACAACCCATAAAATGGATAAAAGATATGAACAGAAGGTAAAAACTAAAATATATAAAGATATGACAGGATATTCAACCTCACATTTTCCTACCCATCAGATGTATAAAATTGAAAGTCTACTAAACCCCAGCATTGTGTAGGATACAGGAAATTGGGAGTGTAAACTGAGAATGATATTGCACTCAAGTGGGGAGTCCAGGTGGTGACTTGGGGGGAAACTCTTAAGTGCACTGTCATTTTAGACAAAGAATGTTGAAATACGAATAGGAATTTAACAAATCAAAATTTTAACAATAGAGCATCTAAGGCTTTGAGCCATAGAGGCAGTAGTGAGAGAGATTCCTGAAGTTGATTACGTTAATAGAGAAAAGGTGAGGCAGCAAAAGAATTAGAACATAAATGGTTAAAAATATTTCAGTTAACCTTATGCACCCTTTTTCATTGTCCTACCACAAAACTCTCTATTTCACGCTTGCCTTGGATTTGCCTCCTAGGACCTTATGCTACTAAGTACCTTGCTTTATCCTTTGGCATATGTCCAGTAATAGCTCTTCCCCAGTGACTTTGGTTGTATTACATGGTATTTCCCCTGGCTAACTGTTATAATTCATAGTATATATTCATACTCAATGCAAAGCTATACTATATATCAGCTCAGAGTTCTCCCTCTCCTGTGATGTGGCCATTCCTTCTACTTTATTTGTTACCAGTTTCAGTCAATTCCTGAACTCTTCTGCCAGTTTTGGATGTGGGCCTACAGTTCTTGAGCCTGTGACTCAAAATATGTAGTGTATCTTGGGAAAGCATATGAATTTCAGGCTGGTTGGAATAGCTTAGATCCATAAAATACATCTTCTTAAAAGGTATGGTGGGGTTATACGGTGAGAGACTTGATAATACACTAATGGTTTTTCAAATACTTGTTCCAATCCATGAAATAACCACTTTGGTTGAATCATTTGTTTCTGTCAACTCATTGTTTTACTTTGGTGTTTCAAATCTAGTAGTTACTCCTGGCTGATTTTCCCCCCCCAATTTCTCTGCTTCACTAAGAAAACAAGATTTCTTTTATTCTTCAGAATGTATCTTATTCTTTGTGACCCCTCTGCTTTCTCCGATAAATCAGATAGCGACATTACTTGTTTTTGTCTCTGCCACTGAGATACTTTCTGTGTCACTGCTGACACCAAGGTTTTGGGGTCTGATGAGTTGCTGCTGTGTGAAATGTTTTGCTTTCATGACATGAACGCGTATCCCTGGGTATTCAAATGGAATTAGGCTTGCTTGGCTGAGTCAG
This sequence comes from Myotis brandtii, assembly GCF_000412655.1. Classification (NCBI taxonomy): domain Eukaryota; kingdom Metazoa; phylum Chordata; class Mammalia; order Chiroptera; family Vespertilionidae; genus Myotis; species Myotis brandtii. The sequence continues at coordinate 624,674 of NW_005355237.1, read as the reverse complement.
GGCTGACTCTAAAATACTGGAAGAAATAACCAGAATTCACAGGAGAAAATAGAATTTTGGGGTCCTAGTTTTTAAATACTTGGCTCAATCATTTGTAAGAAATTAGAAAAGCTAATTAACCTCCCTGAATCTTAGTTTTATCACTCATATAGTGATAATATTGCCACATTTTCTTAAGTTTAAGATAATATCAAACATGAGACATGTCAGCAATTTAATAAAACATTTCAAAAATATGAGATTGCTTCAACTGTAATGCACACATTAATTATAAAAAGTATAAATAAGTAGGTGTTTTAATATCATGAAGACTTAACAATGCTAATCTTGCAAGGTCTTGAAGTTTTCTTCATGGAAGGGCCTATCTTAGGTATGTATGGCACATAGTAGGCATTCAAAAATTGGTAGTTATTATTGTTAATTAACTGAAATATGAGCTGATATTTTGCTATTTAAAATTTAATGAAAATATTGATCTGAGCCCACAAAATTTATGCCATGTCTAATTTCCTTCTAATATTTCTGCACATTCCTATGGAATTATGTCCCTGCCCCCCGCCCAATAGTTCTCATTCCTGGTTCTTGCTTCTCTTAACCTCTGACTCATGTCTCATGTTCCTTGACTGTTCTCATCCCTTATCTCTGATTTTCCTTTTTCCTCTCAAATTCACTTTGGTTATTGTGTGTGTGACAGAATTTATTAATGTTTAGAGTAACTAGTCCTTTTTGTTTGTAAAGTCTTCTTGGCTGCCTAGTCCTATGTTCCTCGTCAGACTGTGCAGTTCTGCCATGTTGTAGATCTGTTCCTTCACTAGCACCCTCTTCATTCCCTACTTTCTCCATGATAAATCTTGGTAATTTCTTATGCAGAGTACTTTATTCCTCTGTGTATGCACTTGAGTTCTACTGTCTATATTAAAAGACTAACCAATATACATTCTGACATATAGAGAATTTAATTCTCTTCTTAAACATGTTTTCCCACACAGCTACATTTGATGCAGGATGTACTTATTGTTGTATAAAATGTTAAACCCAACTTTCCTGTAGCCATGCAACTGAAAATGGCTGGAGGGAAACATCAACCATGCTGACTGGTCTTACTTTAGATGTATGATCATGAACTTCAAATATACCTTTAATGCTGCCTGGAAATTATACTATGTTCCCTTAATTTATTCACTGCCCCCATTCTACTTAATGACTCTTTCATACTTCCCTTTCTTTCTTTAAACCCACAATACCAACCTTTCTTCTTCTTCTTTTTTTTTTAAAAAAATACATTTTTAATGATATCAGAGAGGAAGGGGGAGGGAGAGAGAGAGAGAAACATCAATTATGAGAATCATTGATTGGCTGCCTCCTACACACCCCCTACTGGGGATCGAGCCCACAACCCGGGCATGTGCCCTGACCAGGAATCAAGCCATGACCTCCTGGTTCAGAAGTTGATGCTCAACCACTGAGCCATGCAGGCTAGGCCCAACCTTTCTTCTTAATTCTATTTCCAGTTTGCACCTTGCCCCTTGGTAATCTCATCTAGTCTCATGACTTTTAATGTGACTTATGAGTTTATATGACACAGATGCACACGCACACACACATAAACATATACGCAAACACAGACAACTAGGATTATCTTCTATCATTATTTTCCTCAAGCTTCCTTCTATGTATCCAACTGCTTATATATCACCAATTGCATACTAACAAATATCTCAAACTCATGCCCAAAAGTGCTGCTTACTCATTCTCCCCGACAATCTGCTTCATTGATTACATTCTAAATCTTAGTTGATGGCAAGTCCATTCTTTCAATTATTTAGGCCTAAAAATCTTAAACTCATCCCTATTACCTTTCTATCACATGCCATTCTCTCAAATAGCTACTTCTACCCACATTAGCATCAATATATCACAAATCCAACCACTTCTTAGGGCCTTCTCTGCTACCTCACATCATCATCTCTTTGCTGTATTACTGTAATAGTCTTTTAATTGAGCTATCTCCCATGCCCTTCTACTAACTCCTTTCAATAGAATATCCAGAAAGATCCCATTAAAATGTAAATCAAATCCTATCATGCCTCCACTCACAATGCTCTGATGGTTTCCCAATTTTCTAGGGTAAGAACTAGTCCTAATAATCATCATAAGGTTTTGTTAATTTCCATACCCCCTCCCCCATCACCTTTTTGTCCTCATCTCCTATCAGTTATACTTTTCTCACTCTATTCCAGCCACACTGAGAGCCTTGCTTCTCCTGGAACTCACTAAGCACACTCCTCCCTGAGGATCTTTGCAGTGGCTGTTCCCTCTGCTAGAATGCTGTTCACTCAATATCTATATAGCTCAGACCCTCACCTCCTTCAAATCCTTTCTCAAATGTCACCTTTCCATTAAGACCTGCCTTGGCTACTTCATTAAAATTAAAAATGCTTACTGTACCCCAGCATTCCTGAAAACCTTTACTCATCTATTTTTCACATAGAATTACTTTACCACTTACAATTTAATTTACTTATCTAATCTGTTGTTCACTGTCTCATTTTAAGTACCATAACATAAACTGTGTCTTTTATATTTTTAATTGTAGATCACCAGTGGCTAGTATTGTTATTGGCAAATAATAGGCACTTTGTAGACATTTATTGAATGAATGAATGAATAAATGAAAAGATAATATCCAATAATTCACTAATTCATTCAATTAAAGTGCTCAGAAAGATGTTGAGATTACAATACAAATAAATTGTAATAACTGAGAATTTCAAAGTTTACTGGAAGAGATAAATATGTAAATAGAGGTAGCATAAAACAATAAAACATACTGTTACAGGATTATGGAAAAAGGACTCTGGGAACATATAGGAGACTGACTTGGAAAATATGGGTGACCTTAACAAAGCTTTGTATGGGTGTAGGATATAACTGGGGAATGAGAAAGGAGAGTAAATAAAGGGGTAACACATATAGTACAAAGCAATAAAATTTCTCTCCGATACTATCTGACTTTGAGCAAGTCAATTGAAAAAGAGTGTGCTTCATTAGTTAGGGATTTCTGTCTGTGACATTCACTGCCATATCCCTTGTACCTAGAACAAATCAGGCACATGGTGGATTCACAATATTTCATTGTAGAGTGAATAAATTTACTTCTTATTATAAAAATGGGTATTCTGCCAAATGAATTTTGAAGTCTTTTTCAGTTCCATTATCCTAAATTACAATGGGCATGTTATGAATTAGTATAAAGAACTCCATAGTGATTAAATCAGCCTTAAAACAAAATGGCTGTTGGAGGAATTGGCTATACCTCCAACCAACAAGACTTTCCATGTTTAAAGATCTACCTGAGTACTTTCCAAGACACTGTACAAAATATTTCTGAATTTGAGCAGAGGCTATATTAATGCCTGCCTTAACTCTGAGGCTGTGAAGATGACTCTTAAAAAAATCCAAGTGATCTCAGAAGCCATCCATTGAGTATGAGATGGCTTCTGAGTATGAGAAATCCAAGCTTTTGCCAGATCTGTGTCTTCTCTGGATAGATCTCTGGTTGGCTTATAGTTTTATATGATTTTCTTAATCCATTCTGCTTTTACAACCACACAAGTAGTTAAATTGCAACTCAGGATTAAAAATGAAACTCAGCGAAATTATTTAAAACTACAGGCATGGTTCTGTGTGCTACAAATAGTGCT
>NW_005355237.1:610610-620935 GCF_000412655.1 Myotis brandtii | reverse complement strand
GGGGTGACCAGGCCAGCAGGGGGGGCAGTGGGGACAACCAGGCTGGCATGGGGAGGCAGTTGGGGGCAATCAGGCTGGCATGGGGGGCAGTAGGGGCAACCAGGCCAGCAGGGGGGCAGTTGGCGGTGACCAGGCTGGCGGGGGGGGGGGGCAGTTAGGGGTGATCAGGCAGGCAGGCAGGTGAGCAGTTAGGAGCCAGCGGTCCCGGATTGTGAGAAGGATGTCCGACTGCTGGCAGGGGTCCCGGATTCCCTGAGGGGTCCAGGATTGAAGAAGGTGCAGGCTGGGCTGAGGGGACCACTCCCCTGCACGAATTTCATGCACTGGGCCTCTAGTATATATATAAAGAAAAAAAGTGAAAGAGAAGGACAACTGTTCTTTTATAGGAATTAAATGTGCTATTGTTAGTAGTGTGTACATGACTCTATTAGCAGATAGTACTTGCAGGGAGACCTCAGAGACACTGTTTATATTTTAAACTCAACAGCCTCTCAAACCAACTCACCCTGCTGAAACCTCCTCATTGTCAGAGTACATTTGATGACCAAGGAAAGCCCACAGGATCAAGCTGAGACTAAAGCAGGAGCGCCCTGCATGGGCCATCTGCTACAGGGTGATCAGTGTCATCGGGATTTTTTCTAGTTAGAGCTTCTGGCTAGAATTTTACCCAATCCCAATCACATTAGGCTCTATTCCAGGCTATTAGTAGTATTAGGTTCTACTCTAAATAGCTGAACAGCTTTTCACTACCTTCATGCTTGTTCCTTCAAGGTCAAGGGCAAAGAAAACTTAAAAAAAATTATTGATTTTTTTTTTTTAGAGAGAGAAAGGGAGAGGGGTATAGGGGAGAAACATCGATGCAAGAAACATTGATTGGTTGCCTCCATATTTCCCCAACTGGGGATCAAACCCACAATCTAGGTATGTGCCCTGATCTGGAATTGAACCGGCCACCTTTTGGTGCATGGGATGACACTCCAACCAACTGAGCCACACTGGCCAGGGTCGTTAGAGGAAACTTTATTAAACTGTTGCATACTCTGTTTCTATTAAAATGCATCCATACCAGGTGAACTGGACAGGATAATGCATAAACTTTTGGGAACCTTTCTGTTGGCTTTTCACTTTAATCTCTAAAATATATCCAATCCAAACACTTTATACTTCCTTTCCTCTTTGGAAATAAGCATGGCCTCCAGGAACAAATAGACCTGTGTTCTAATTCTGCTGCATAATACTAGCTTTATAATTTTAGTGCATTAAGTAACCTCTTTAATCCTCAGTTTCCCCATCTTACAATGAGAATAAGAGTACCTGAATCATAGATTATCTCTATATATAAAAGCCTAAGTGACCATTACACCCAAACGACTGAAACAACTGGAATGACCGGCCAGTAGCTATGACGCACACTGACCCAGACCTTGCTGCTGGGGCCCTGACAGCCCTGAATCTGGTTCACCTGCACCCCAGACCCAGACAGGAGGGAGGAGGGAGCCCAATTCCTCATGGAATTGGCCATTGGTTAGCTTGCTGCTGGGGCCCTGACAGCCCCAAATCTGGTTCACCCTGGACCCAGACAGGAGGAAGGAGGGAGCCCGATTCCTCTTGGAATCGGCCGTTGGTTAGTTGCTGCTGGGGCCCTTCCCACGGCAGGCCAGCCCTCCCCCCCCTAATCAGCCCTGATCTCAGGCTAGGCCGAGGGACCCCACCCGTGTACGAATTCATGCACTGGGCTTCTAGTAATGAATAATTGAGTCATGTACCTCACTCATATCCTACCAGCTGCTGAATAGGACAGAGTGAAAAGCCTCCATCCAATTTTATGTTTGATATATTTAATTTTTCTACTAAAAATTTCACTCCCAGTCCTTTGAAATGATATAAGGAGTTCTCTTCTATGGCAACCTCTATTCAATTTTTCTTCCCATATGTCTTTGATGCCAACACATCCACATGAAATTAGAGCAACCATTCCCCTTAAAAATGCTTATGCTTATTGGAAAACTTGTGTCTAGACTACATGGTCGCCAAAGTGAAAGCTTTTGAGTTACAATTTTACCTTAAAAATAGAGGTTAAGAAAAATAAAAATAAAGATTATGCACAATGTTTTTTAATTGAGGATACCAAGTTAACCTGTCATCCTGTGAGAAAGTGATTATTTCTGACAACTGTGCAATAGTCTCAGGGGATAGATACCTAGAATATTATCCTGTTGCCATTGCATAGGACGAGAAGAGAAGAATGACTGATGGGTCCCTGGGGCTATTCAGTGATACTCTGCACTGCCAGAAATAGGACACACAAGGGACAGCAACATAGTGAATATCTTTATATCAGAGCCATGCTATTTATTCTCATGCTATGGAAAGAGAGCAGAAGGAGTGCCTTCTATCTGGACCTCTAGGGAAAACCAGTGCCAGTTGGTACAACCAGGTTTCTTGAGCAATATGTTACCCAGAATTCCATAATAGTGATACCATGCAATCCTGTGTTCATTCAGCAAATGTTTACTGAGTGCCAGCACTTGCAAGACGCCAAGGCTATATTGACAAGCAAGGCAAAGAGAATCCCTGCCTTCAAAGATGTTACATATTAGAAGACAGATAAAAGCAGAAGCAGAGTTGCTACAAAGCTCATATTAGGAAGCATTGACTTAGGTACGGGAGTTGGAACTAGGACATTAATTCCCCACTCCTCTCATTTCCATCTGCTCTCTGCCCCTTTACACTTCTCTCCCCCAGTGACAGAATGCTTGACTGAATTGTGAGTTGGGTGAGGAGCAGGACTGAGCATGCTCAACATCTTTGGTTTATGTCTTTTGAATGAAGAGCCCCAACAGGTTTTACACCATGATCTTCACATCCCCAAGAAGATAATTCAACAGAGTGAATGGTCCAGAAATGATTAAAGGTTGGTTCAATTCAGGCTTCAGCGTCTGAGCTAAATCATATTCTCCAGTCAGCTTTATGGAACTAAAACTGAGTTTATATTTTTATATAGATCCACCTGTTCCAGGCCTAATTTCACAATAGATTTTAAACTCAAAAGAGAAAATAAGAATCTTTTTATTAGTGATCCCTATAACCCACCATCTTGATGCCTTTGCCAGATATCTGAGATGTAGATGCAACAAACTGGCATTTAAGAACCAAATTGATCCATTGGCAAATAGAGAGTTGAGGCTTTTGGCTTAAATTCAGGAGAAATGAAATTTGGCAGTGCTTTATTAAATTTAGCCATGTGGCAGCTTTGCCTTTTGTGACAGGGAATGGTGACACTTGGGCATTGTAATAACCAGGGACTGTGCAGGCTTTTGTGACTGACCTTGATGTGATTTAAGAAGTGACTCGGATCTCAGAGGAAAGAGAGTATGTGTATCCTATCTGAACTTCACCTTAAGATAGGCAGAGCTTCAGAACACTAGCTTTTCCAGGTCTTGCTTGGCAGACCAATTTTTCCCCTTGCATTTGTTGAATTTACCATTGAAGACTACAGACTGAAACTTTAAACTCCAAAGACAACTATGTTCAATGAGGGCTACTGAATACTGGTGTGTGTCTTATGCCAGGCATAGAGAAGGAATTAAAGCTCATATACTCCAAATTTTTATGTAAATCATGATTCAGGGCTAAGTGGAGAACAAATCATGGCTAAATTCTAGGATTCATTTAGTTTGCATGGAGGATCCTGGGTCATCTCCCTTTACCAAATTTTCTCAGGTAAGTGCTCTGATGTATTGGTTCATAAGCCTTTATCATGGCTTTAGATTACAGAGATTATACCTCGGTATTAATTACAGAAGCATGTTAGGTTTTATTAATTAGTAACCAATTAACACCTTGAAAGGAATGAAGAATATGGCTTCTTGGATTGATATAGAGAAACAACTCCATGATTATTTTGCAAACCAGTGATCTAAGAAATAAATATACCTAGAATACTTAGCCAAGCTTGCTGAGCAAACCAAAGAGGGACGGATAATTACAAAATATACTTACTTCTTACCAACAGAATTGTAACAGTGAAAACATTAAAATTCAAAAAGAGCAAAATAAATTAAAGAACAGGATAGTTGCATTATTTGTGGATCATTAAGGATGATGACATGCAAATAACATTAAAAGGCAGTTGAGGTGTTAGAAGACTAGGGTTTCTTCTCTAAAGGGAGCCTGGAAAGGCAAGGTGTTGAGGAGCAGATAGGTGTTCTGTTGCTCACTAGGCCCATTTGTTCAGGCTTCAGAAGCATCTTCAGCATTTACAATGCAGGAAACTGCATGGTAATTCTCCAGCATAAACAAATGTGGAGAAGAGGTTGCAAGCATCAAAGAACTTTTGTCACAAGAAACAGTGGCAATAAGCACTATGACACAAGAAAAGGGTGGAGCCACTGTGCCAGTGGTTCTCAACCTTCTGGCCCTTTAAATACAGTTCCTCATGTTGTGAACCAACCATAAAATTATTTTCATTGCTACTTCATAACTGTAATCTTGCTACTGTTATGAATCGTAATGTAAATATCTGATATGCAGGATGGTCTTAGGCGACCCCTGTGAAAGGGTCGTTCAACCGCCAAAGGGGTCGCGACCCACAGGTTGAGAACCGCTAAGCATACAACACAACCCTGACTGCCAGTAATTTAGAGGGGAAAACAGAAACAAGGGGTTTTGTGTATGCTAGACGGGGAAGAAAGGTATGTCTGATAAGATCTGGTGACTCAAGTTGCTGCTTATGCTTAGTGCCAAAGTCTTTGAAAGAGGGCAGGGATGTCTCAAATACTGTTCTCTGAGAGTTGAGAAGCTGCATAGGGAGACCCCTCCTCCCCACTCTCCTATAAGTGGCAAACATAGTGCCACAATTAAACTTGGGGGAGATTTTTCTCAAAAGGTAAAGAGTTCCAACATTCATGATTCATTAACCAGATCTACATATACCACATAGAACGAGGTGGATACTTGGTTCTTGTCTAGTCATTAATTTGTTATCCACCTACACTGACACAACACATTAATTATATTAACTGGTTAATGGACAGATCTCTACTTTGCTATTTGTTTTATAGGCAGTTCTAGCTTATAGATGCCAAATGTCTTGTCCTAACCTTGTGCACAATTCTTAGGATGACTTTTGGCCAGTCTAAACATTGCCTAGGAATTGTTTATCATGGCTGATACCCCTCCTGAAGCATGTATACTGTTAATTTCTGCTTAAGAATCTCCAACAAAGCAAATATTTACACAAAGAGGGTGATTCCCCTCAAGCCGCAGGGGTAGATCAAGCCAGTGGTACCGAAATAGACATGACTGTGTCCAGTCCCCAAGATTTTAATCACATTTAATGACTGTGCAAGTTACGCCAGGAAGAAGGAACATGTGATGTTTCTCTGGGGCTTTGTAATATAACTTATGTTTTATTTACAAGGCTGCAATAGAGGGGTTATGTGATTGCTTTCTCCCCAACTCCACTTACTAGCTATTTGTATAAAGCTATATTTGGTGTTTTTTAAAAACACTGAGAACAAGGCAAGGCAAAAGAAGAGGAAAGATGTTAGGATAAAGGGAAGTTTCCCACAGGAATTACCAAGAATTTATTTCATAGAGGAAGGCCTCAATTGCTTCTTGCTCATGGAAATGTTTTCACCTGCCTTGCTAAAGCCTTGATACTCATATCTGGGACGTATTAAGCAATTCAGAAAGTTTACTCATTAACTTTGATTGATCTAATTCAGTGATTCGCAAAGTGGGCGCTACCGCCCCCTGGTGGGCGCTGCAGCGATCCAGGGGGGCGGTGATGGCCACAGGTGCATTTGTTTTAACTTTTTTTGTATTACCTTTCTATTCTGAGTTCAATAAATAGTTTCATAATTTCAAACTTCAATGTTTCTAATTTACACCTTTCTTTACTATATTTTACGAAAAAGGTAGAAACATTAATACATATATCTTTCTGTTTAATTGCTATTAAAATTAAAAAAAATTAATTTCCAGGGGGCACTGAGTAATATTTTTTCTGGAAAGGGGGCGGTAGGCCAAATAAGTTTGGGAACCACTGAGTTAAAGGAATAAACACCTAGGGCACTAGAGACAGACACTATTCCACATTCCAAATTTTCCAAAGAGGAAGTGGGTAGAGATAGGAGGGAATTTCTACTCAACTTCCTGGGAAATTTTAGGAGGAAGTCTTTCCATTTCTCTAGCTCCAACATTGCAAGAATGACTTGTCTGACTCATTGGTTTGTGAGAAGAGACTGAACTCGGTCCTCCTCTTTTCCCTATTCCTTCAGAAGCAGCACTCTGGCAGGCTCTTCACGATGCCTACAATTGGGGGGATTAAGTCCAATTCAGGGAGAGTTATAGAAGTCCATCCAGCACAAATTTATAAGCATGTTCTTCAGTCAGTTTGGCTTTCCCTCTGTTTGTCTTCTATATCTTATGTGTCAATCAGCTCCTAATTAAAAAAAAAAAATCAGTGCATGGTTTTTGTTCATTGCCTTCATTGAAACCTTAGGAGGGGCAAGACTGTACAATATTGGATTTCCTGGTGAAACTTTCTTAGATTTGAACAAATAAATCTTTGGGGGCTGGGCAAAGAAATAGTGTTGGTGGTCAGTGATAAGAACAGATATTTTCTAGGTTAAATGGAATATAGCTGTGCAAAAGCATAAAACTGAGAGAGCAAATAATATACTTAATAAACTGAAATAAGTCCAATACGATTGGAGCAAAAAAAGTAGAGTGAGCAAATCTATATACAGGAGAAACATTGTGTAGAGCTTGGCCATTGAATTGGAATTTTTGCCCTAAGGTAAGTTTGTGAGATTAAGCTAATAAATATATAAGGCTCACAGTTTAATTTTAATTTCAGATTTAAAAACCAAACAAAAAAAATTTAAGTATGAGTATGTCCCCCACAACATTTGCAATAAATGGGGTATATTTATACTACCAAAAAAAAAAGTATTCATTGCTTCTCTGAAATTCAAATTTAACTAACTGTTCTGCATTTTATCTTACAATTTTATTCTAAGGAAAAGGGCAAGCCACTGAAGTCTTGAAAACATTGAAGTGACATGATCAGAAATCAGAAAGAAAGAAAACTAGTGATGGAGCCAAAGGCCAGCCTCTCTTTCCCAGCGTTCTTCAGTTTCTTTAGAGCTCCTTTCAAAACGGCCGCACGGTTAAACCAACAGTAACATGATTCTGCTGTATCCTGCAACTCACGACAATTTTGTAAACAAAGCCTGATGAAAAGAAATCACAGCCTTGGTCGTATGACAGATAAGGCTGACTTACAACAAAAATGGAAAGTTGGATTCTACTTCTTAGCATTCGCGGTCTGTAGAGAAAAAGCAATACATTAAAGCGACTGAGGAGCACAGCAATTTCACTTTCAACACTGAGCACATTCATTTCGCCTCCGTTGAAAGATTCCACGTCTCCCTAACCGTCTACAAAGTTTGGTGCCTGCCTTTTTCAGAATGCGGTGACTTCTGCCTAATTCACGGCCACCCCGTCTGATTCACAGTGAGGGGTTTTCAATGGGCTCACATGACCATTACTAAAATATGATCCGCCAGAGGAACAGCGGCATCCCATGCTAATGCAGAAGAAATGGGCTTGTCGCCAGCGAGCAAAAATGGATTGAATATCCATTTTCTAAACACATATTTTAATTTTTAATGTTGACTTCATGTGTTTCCTAAATACCTCTGTGCCTCTTCTCTGTAACCGTTTCCCAAGGAGTTCTTTCATATAGCAATTGTTACTTAGAGTTCTAATTGCAGCTCTCTGGAACAGTGTAATGGCCAGATTGGAACAAGTTGTTCTCACCTACCAACTGGTCAATTTATGGGATTGCAACTGTGTGAGTACATGCATCACCCATCTCTCCACAGGAGGTCAATAACCATAAGTGGTAGAAGCAGTGTTAAAATGGAAGAAAAAAACTAAGGCAAAAGTTTTTTGTTCTTTTGTTTTCCCTGACAAGGCCAGGAATGTGGCTATATGCATGGTAGGTATTTTAAAATACCTCCGTACCAAAAAATGTTAACACATGCTAATGTTCAGTATGTCCATCTAGTCCTAGTCTCAAAATTGCAAAAGTGAAACTGAAGCATAGAAATGCAAACCTGAGTAATTGGCAGGAATTACTACCTGTTTAGCTAAGCCAAAACAATACTAAGTGAAATAGAGTTTAGCAAACAAATATCAACTCTAGCATTTGATGAGTGCTTCCCATGTGCCAGGAATTATTATTAACATTACCAATAACAATGTAATGACTCACTACAATCATACAAGGTAGGTATTATTACCCTTACCATTAAATTAATCAGAGAATTGAAAATTAAAGAATACAAGTTTTTAGCCCGAAATACACAACTCAAGAATAATAGACAGAAAAATTCAATACAAGCTATTTGACCTGAAATTTACGTTTAACCACTATACTTCTCTTATTCTAGGGATGGAGCACCTTTTAAGAATAGAGAACACTTCTATAGACTACAAAGTATGAATGAAGGTTAGACTGGGTTGCTTTTCCCTGGTAAAACATTCAGCAGTTTTCTCATATTTCCCTTTGCTGTTCCATGCTTCTATGTAACTTTATAAGGATTTATGGAACATAAATTGTTGTGGGCCATACTTGCCCAATGAAACAATCAATTCTCTGCTTTAAGTTAATCAATGCTCATTCATTCTTTCATTCAACAATCAGGCATGGAGTGCCTGTTGGGTAAGGAGCACTAAATCTGTCATTAAGATATTGTTCTTGATCAAAAGAATTGCACAACCTATAGGTATACATAGACATGCAAGGAAACAATTAGAATGGCAATCATATTGGTAGAAAAAGCTACCCTGTTGAATGCTAGGCATTTGATGCTCTGGAGGATGTATAACTCCATGCCCCAAAGATGCCAAGCCTTGCTCTTTTCCTTACCTGCTCACTCAGGACTTTCCCACCTCCTACAAAATACTTCCAGAGATTTCTAGAAATACCAGTGGGCACTTCTTTTGGTACATGAACTGATTCATTGGCTACAGGGACTCTAGGGTAGACACATTGATTAGAAAAGTCACAGAATGAGAGAAAGAACATAAAATTGCCTATGGGAACTTCATTATGGCCACTGAGGATGGTGGGCCTAAGGCACTCTTGTCCTCTGCACCACAGGGGGGTGGGGAAATCACCCTTGCTCTGATTCTGAATTACATTTAGTTAATAGGATGTTCTGTAGCAGGGTCTCACAGACTCTCAGCAAGTCAGTGTCACCAGCTGTGTCTCTCCTCTCTCTAAAAAAGCCAACAACCTATCCAAAGGATTAGGCAGAGACATATGCTTCATTGTTGCTGTTGTTTTTTTCTGTCTCTCAAGAGCCTGAAATAGATACAACATAAACAAAACAAATATTACTCTTGTCCTTTAGCCAAAAAATAGACAAAGCCACATGCAAAACAGTCATGCAAATTGCGGCCACCAACCCATTAATAATATGCACAGTCTGACTTAGTATGGATTTAAATAGGACACCCTGCTACACATAGAACATGGTAGGTGCTATCCTAGAGACATGAGCAAAAGAGTTGAGGAGTGGCTGAGGAGAAACCTTGGTTGAAGCAGTGACCCTTAGGCTCAATCTTGACAAATGAGCATGTTGGGCAGAAAACAGTGGAAGAGCATACTGTTCAGATGTCTGAGAGAGCGTGGAGTTGCTGAGTGAGTAGGAAGTGTAATGTGCTTGGGGGAAAGTTAGGTGTTAGAGTGTACAGGTGGGGAGGCTAGAAAGAAATGATGGGACCAAATTCAGAGTGCCCCCATTCTGGAATCTTTTCAGTCAAATCTTTTCTAAGTGACTCTCATCTAGGGGAGATAATCCTCCCCCCCCCCCCCCCCCCCCCCCCCCTTAATCATCTTAGGTTCTTTGGCTGCAGTCCCATAAATTTGACTAACAAAAGACAGATTACAAAGAGAAAACAAGTTTATTAGCATGGGCTTCATACAGGTACACAGGGGACCACTCAGAGAGGAGAAACTCAGAGGGATGCTTAGGTTTTGAGCTTATACAGCATCTTAACAAAATAATAATAAATTTCAGAGAAGTGACAAGACAAAGGAAAAGGACTTGTAGCTTCTAGATGCAGTAAATGGGAGAAAGCAAATATGTGGGGAAACAAATGGTAGTTGAAGGCTAGTTTTAGCCAAGTTTGTTATTATGTTGATTTTTCTGGGGCTTCTATGAGCTGATAAGGGCCAAGGGTTGTCTCCAATGATTAAATTTCATCATTTCTGGTGGGGGGGGGGCACATTTACAAATTGCTGT
>NW_005355237.1:599864-610542 GCF_000412655.1 Myotis brandtii | reverse complement strand
TTCTTACCAATTGCTTTTAGCTCAAAATAATACTTATGCCAAAATGGCATCTTTGAGGATAGCATAGTCTGCTATCCTTCATCAATGAATTTTCCATTCATCCTTATTTATAACATACTCTTTAATTCTGTTTAGGAAAGAGAAAAAAAGATTTAAAGCAAGATGCACAATAAATACCAATGTATTTCATTGATGCAGACTTTCTGGGCATAATGAACCATGCAATACACCTGGGAATTTTGTCCTAAGCAGAATATTTTACAGTTCTAAACATAATGGTATCATAATTTGTTTTAGTCAGATTGTAGTGTTTATTACTTAGTTTTATTTAGCTTGAAATAGTGGCCTATAATCCAACAACAGTTGTAGCAATTGATATTTAGATTACTATTTGAAGATGGTGCTCACCTACTCATTTAATTTGTATTGGAACAGCTTATTACAAAACTGCCCAAGCTTTTATATTGTTTCTTACTTTTCCCAGGAGAAATTGGTAGGGAGCAAACTTTTGTCCATAGATTTTATATCTGTTGGAGCTCATCTAATCAAAAGTCCTAAACACGGGGGATTCCCTCTCTTTCTCCCCTTTTCTCCCCAGGCCAGTATGTCACTGATGAAGAATAAGGAGATTCTCTATAAACTCAAGTTTCCCTGTTTGTCTATTCAACAGTTTAGACTAGGCTGTGGGAAGATTAAAAAGTCCATTGTTTCCACACATCTAAGCCATGTCCTCTACGCCACCATCTTTATATCCTAATATTTTGGTTTCTATCTGTTTAGCTCTTTTGTTTTCCTCTGGATCAAATCAAAAGTAAGAGAAAGGAATGTTTTCGATTGCCCCCTCCAAAGTGTAGATACCCCTCCACTTGATTGGATGAACCAATGATGTTCAATACATTAACAATATATTTGATAGCCGTCTCTATTGCTCAAATTGCTCTCATATACATGTGCCCCTTTGATTTTCACAACAATCACATGCACTTAGCCATGCAAAGGCATTATTCCTATTTTACAGAGGAGTAGAGTGTACCCCAAAGGATCAAGTGGCTTGCTCAACCTATTCAACTCTCTGGAACTCTGCAATTTGTCATTTAGATAAGTTCTCTTAAGTCCTGGTTCCACAGTCCCACAACAATAGTAAAACAGTAGGATTGTAACATTGGAGTAATCAGGGCATTAGCATGAAAAAGGATGGTTTCATAGCTTTGCTCTGGTCTTTACCAGATATACCTTTAGGTAAGTTGGCTCAAGTGTCATATGTCACTCTGTAACATAAAGATAACACCCCCCATCTCTCAAGAGTTGTCTATATTACATGAGAAAATATATCAAACAGCACCACGCCTGGTATATAGTAAGAACTGAATATATTACTGTTTAATATAATTATTATCATTACTATTATTAAGTAAGAGCAGATAGTGGTAAATATAGCGTGCAAGGAAAGGGAAATGGAGATTCAGGTATTTCTTCCATTTCTCTGCCATGACCATAAAATCTAGATTCCCAGTAAACAAATTTTTACTTCCATCCATATGTGCTTGCATTTCAAAAATTCATTAGGCCTGATTGGCTGCTATTAATGTCTGAATGCTGGTTGACCTTGGTTGCTTTAAGGTCTCTCACAGCTTTTTCAAGTTGGAAAAAAAAATCCCTGAAATATCCTTGTGGGGCCATATTCATGAATTAATACATGTGTTGCTGGACCACTCTGAGCACTCAAATTTATTTTTTATAATCATGCTCACTTAGTGTAACTTTGGGTCTTTTATTTGGTCAGCTAATGACTATAGTAAAATTAAAAGGAAATGGTCTAATATCACTATTCCAACAAAATGATTTATCAATATTTAATTTAAATGAACATTGCCTTAGATAATCTCTAAGGCATGTTTTGAACATATATAACCACATCGTTCCCCAAGAGAGAATTTTACTGTTCATTTAATGAGACAGTTAAGTTGAAACAAGGGACTAGATTCTTTTTTTATTCTGTATATAGAAATAGTCATATAATTTGACCTTCTGTCATCAAAAATAAATGTATTAAGAAAACCAATAGGAAACCTTTTCCAGTATAATCTTCACCTTTATTCTTGCTTGCTGTCTGAAAGAGGCTGCTGCTGTGAGAGGTGTATATCTTAAAAGATTTCACTACATTTGATATCTTGGGTAACTTCAAGAGCAGGAACTTTGAAAATATAAATTAGTCATCTCTGCTGTATGCTTATTGCTGTCATTCAGTTGAATAAAATTAAACTTGCCACTTGTACCATCATACAGAAGAAAATTATAGGAAAAAATGTTAATGTCATTTAATGAAGGAGCAAATAGAATTCTGTACTGCTTCAATTATTTTGCACGAAAAACACATTGAGAGAAAAACAGGGAAAGCATTAAGTTTCTCTGAGGTCGGTTAGTGAAGTCAAAACAAACCTGAGTATTATCTTTAGATGCTATTTAGGTAACTGTTCTTTCCATTTTATTTACCAGAATGGCTCACCAGTACCTAAAATTCTACCTTTTCTTCTTTGCTAAATTTTTGGTTTACTTTTCTTTTTTTGGGGGGGGAAGGGGGGATGGGGTGGGAATATCTGCTTTTGAAATTTTGTTTTTGGAGAGACAGATGCCTCATTCCTAATATGGAAAATGATAAGGAAGCCTAGAGCATATCTTTTTCTTGGTTCTCACATCTCTTTTTTGTTCCACATTTTAAATGCATAAATTATACATGAAAATTGGGATTAGTGAGTTGTGTTGAAAGGCAAGAAAATCTGGCCATGCTGAGCCTGCATTTTCACATGACAAATACCAATGTGAGCTGAGCAGCAGCTGCTTTCTAGAGGCACATGAACTCTACTGGCTACAGTCCTCACTAGTCTCTATTGTCTCTCCATTCCAACCAGCCAGCTTTACTCAGCTAAACTGCTGACATGACTCCTGAAAAATATTTGAATTTATCTATCTATTGATCTATCGATCTTAATCTAGATAGATAGATATTTTATTATTATTAACAGAGGAAAAATGAATCAAGGAGAAGTAGGCAGCCTCTAAGTCTACCTCTGATTATTTAAAACTTTTTCTTAGAATAAGTGTGACCTTAGGCAATTTACCTGGGTAATTTTCTCATTTGTAAAACTGAACATAATATTTATAATTCCTATCTTTAGTATTTTTGTGATAATCAATAAGATGATGCATATAAAGCATAATGTCTAGAACAAAGTAGGTGTATAATAAATGTTAGCTACACGCGTTCTATGATATACCAAAATAAATGTGGTTTAAAAAAATGGAGTGTGCATTCCTACCCTCCATTTCATATAAAAGATGCCCTGTATCAGGATCTTTGATTTTCAGTTAGATTTCCCCCCTTGAATAGTCTGGGATAATTGCCAATGGACATACTGACTCTGTCGCTGTGGATGAACCTTTTGTTCTTGAGCTTTGAGCAGGATAATGAATGAATTAGGAAAGCAGAAGCAAACATGTGGGTGGATATCCCCTGTCAGAGGCACATGATTTAGATTCCTTGCAGAACAGAAATATTCATTATATTTTCATTCCTTTCAAAATGCAAAGAATAGCAGAGCTTCAAAACCAGGACAGGAATGTGCGAACCTAGAGGAAGTTGTTTCAACAACTATAAAAGCCTCTAGGCATCAGGGCATAGATGCTTTCCTCATTATTTCTCATCCTCATTATTTGGCACCATTATCTGTTTAGATGCCTTCCTACAGATTTTAACTGTTAATGCACTGCAAATGTGATTCTTGGATCCAGTAAAGGGTCTGTAGCTCATGTAGAACATAGTAGATCATTGAACAGACCTCTGATTTCTTCCTCAGGAGCAACAACAGAATCTTGGGGGTAGAGGTGGAGGATCTCTGATTACAATCATGGATAGAGAAATGATTTCTTCTGACATTTTTCTTTCAGAGAGACTAAGCAAAATTGCAGTACAGTTTAACTGTATTCTTCTTAACTCACTGCAGGTTGCCATGGAAACAGGAATCTCACATCAACATGGAAGGCATTTAGGGAATCTGTTAGGCTTTAACATTAGCATGATCTAAGTATCCTTGCTCAATACTAACAAGTCCAACATCTCTTTTAAAGAATAGCATTAATATTCATTAAATTTCTCTGCATGGGGTTTTGGGGGATCTTCATATTGCATTTGCGGTAATTTTTTTGTGAGTGACCAACTCATGGGAGAATATGCATTTTGTAGAACTATACTTAGTTCATCCAGCATATGAGATAAGATTCACTCTATACTTACACTGTTATTTTTACATGATCCAGATTTAGGCGTTAATTGAGAAGAACATGATTGCAATGGCAATTAAGGAAACCTGCTAATATTTAGAAGTTATTTATAATAAAAATACCCAAATGGGAGTTTTTGTTCTATAAACAAAGTTTAACAGAAGAAACAGGTCCTTTGATCACTTACATTTTGTTGTTGTTGTTGTTAATCCTCACCCAAGGGTTTTTTCCCATTGATTTTCAGAGAGAGTGGAAGGGATTGGTAGAGACAGAGAGAGAAATGTCAATGTGAGAGAGACACATCGATTGGTTACATCCTGCATGTGCCCCCAACGGAGGCTGAGGATTGAGCCTGCAACTGAAGTGCATGCCCTTGAGCAGAGTTGAACCCAAGACTCTTCAGTCAAGGGCCAGCACTCTCTCCACAGAGCCAAGTCAAGTAGGGCTGATCACTTACTTTTGCTTAGGCAACTTTTAGGTTAGCTCTCATATATAAATTTAGTTTTGCTAAATAGTATATTTTTAGTGTTTCTCTTCGAGGACAGTTTACTTAGGAATCTTGAAACACTAAGATTACAATGCAGGCAAAATCTGTTGGACTTCCCCACCCCCCCAAGAACTATAAAAAAATGTGATTAAAAAGCCACAGTTTTTTTTAAAGTAATTATAGCAATGGGTAAATTACCATTTTCTTTTATTTCACAAGAGAAGGAAATTTTAGTGGACTTGTTAGAAAAAAATAGAGAAGGGTTTGAATTATTTTTCAAAATCTTCCAATTATTTTTAGATTAATTGAAATAAGTCACTGGTTCAACAACTAATATCCTTCTTCAGTTGATAGGTTGGTTCTGTGTCTTCCCATTATTGAAAGGTACTGAGTGGTTTTCAAACACCTATTCCTGGCAGAGAGCAAATAGCAAGTTGTGGTGAACACATCAGGTTTGGAGTCAGGAAGCACAAGTTCAATTCTCAGCTCCACTTCTTGGCAGCTGGGTGACAATGGGAAAAGGAATGAACCACACTGTACCTCCTTTTCATCATGGGGTTATTATAAGGATTGAGATAATGACATAAAGCATGTTCAGTAAGTTAGCAGATTTCTGCATATGTACATGTGTATATATATATATACACACACAAATATATATACATACACACAAATATATATACTGGCACATAATGCACACTCAATAAATTTGAATTATAAGTACCATTATTATATTAATTTTATAACTTGGATAATCTGACAACACCTCTAAGTCAATATTTCCCTTTTAACTAAAATCAAACATCCTACAAGAGTTTAGCATTCTTTCTTCCCTTAGCTTTCTGTTAATCACCTTGAAAAGTCTATTAGAACTAATAAAATGTCCAAAACCCAGAGGGAAGAGATGAAAAAATTAAGACCATGCACAAATAGAAAATTCCATTCATAGATGGCAATTTAAACAAAAGCAAACAACCAGGTATCTGTAGTTACAAAGACTCAAAATGTGTCTATGAGCAGTTCAGTCATTGGTTTGTTTGTCTATTGGTTTTTGCACCATAATCAGTCTATAGAAAATATTATAACACATCCAAAATCTATAATTATTCTAACTTGATGTTTAATTTCTTATATGTTGAGTTTTAAATATGTAAATGAATCATATCTCTTACCAATCCACCTGAAACGGAATCAAAGTGACTAAACAAAAAGGTAAATCAGATGGAGACAAAAAGTCAGCTTAATCACTTAAATAATTAGCTCTTAAAAATGTGGCTTAGGTTAGCTAATAGTGGATTTTAAAATATATTTATTGATTTCAGAGAGGAAATGAGAGGGATAGAAAGAGAGAGAGACATCAATGATGAGAGGGAATCATTGATCGGTTGCCTCCCGCATGCCCAAAACTGGGGATCCAGCCTGCAACCGGGGCACGTGCCCTGAGAATTGAACCATGCCCTCTTGGTTCCTAGGTTAATGCTCAACCACTGAGCCATGCTTGTCAGGCTAATAGTGGGATTTTTAAAACTGTACCCCAGAAGTATACAAACGTAAACACCCTGCTTTGGGAAGCACAGGAAGACAGCATAACTCCCTCATTTGGGACAGATATTACTACTCTCAAACTGTGGCAGGAATGAGAGTAAAATGCATGCTCACAATAGGCAGGCATTTTCCAATGACAAAGAAAAGAGAGAGCAATGCAAGGAGCTGCTCTGGCCAACAGCAGACTGGAGCACATGATCTTCGGAGGCAGGTGGATCTAAAAAGAAAGAGGGTGTGAGAGAATTCCCAGTTTCTTATCCCCCAAATCACCAATTGGATAAAGAGCAGTGACTGAGGTAGTGCGGTGGCCAGAAGTGTTATCCAATCAGTGGTTCTCCACCTCAGTGGAGAATAAGTGCATTAGTTTGCTAGGACTGTATAATACAATATCACAGACTGAGTAACTTAAGAAACAGAAATTTATTTTCTTACAGTTCTGGAAGCTGGAAATACAATATCAAGGTATAAGTAGGTTTGGTTTCTTCTGAGACCTCTCACCTACAGATGGTTACCTGCTCACTAGGTCTTCACATGGGCTATGCCATGTGCCTGTATCTCTGGTGCCTCTTTGTGTGTACAAATTTCCTCTTCTTCCCCCAGTCAGATTGGATTGGGGCACACCCTAATGGCCCACTTAATCACTACTTTAAAGGCCCTTAATCCAAGTATAGTCATATCCTGAGACACTGAGGGTTAGGACTTCAACAGGAAAGATTTGGGGAGGACACAATTCTGCCTATAACAATAATGTTTTCCAAAATAGCATAGTAATAACTTCCTTCTTCCTTGTCTTCATTTAAAAAAAAATCTTTCCTTTTAGAAGTTTTTTTCAGGAGCTAAATGCCTTCACAATGAGGGAAAACCCGCAGCCAATAGCTTCTAGTTTCAATGATGCACAGAAACAAAATAAAGAATTGCCAAGCTTGTCTTTAAAAGACCACTTACCACCTAGTCTCTTAATGGACATATTAAATTTGGGGAAGTTCTAAATGTTCCAAAGTGGCTAATCATTCCAGAAATGCCAATAAAAATGAAAGGATAGATAATTTACTTTTTTTCAGAAAGGAAGGATTCTATTTTACCAAAGATTTATTTTATTACATTCCTATGTGACATGGGGCTCTAAAATCACATTAAAATAATTTCCTCCTGGAGAACAGTTTTAATAAAGCTGAACTCAGAGAGTAAGAATAAATATAAAACTTATTAGCTTTGGAATAAATACTTAAAAATGAAGTAAAATTAAGTGAAGCCATAAAAGAAGAATCATTTGTTCTTTCACAACACCTTTCCATGGAAAAATTAGAACTTCATAAATGCTCATCAGTTAGGTTACCTCTATACTGCACCTCAAAAATCACCCCTGTGTTCAAATCTAAAATTTTCAGATCTCACAGCTTAACTATGGAACAAAAGGAAAGATACAGAGTTCTTTAAAAAAAAATCACAGATTGCCAAGCCAGCAATGGCTCAGAGGTTGAGCATTGACCTATGAACCAGGAGGTCACAGTTTGATTCCAGGTCAGGGTACATGTCCGGGTTGTGGGTTCAATCCCCAGTGTGGGACATGCAGGAGGTAGCCGATCAATGATTCTCTTTCATCATTGATGTTTCTATATCTTTCTCCCTCTCTCTTCCTCTATGAAATCAATAAAAATATTTTTAAAAATTCCACAGATTCATGCCTAGGCACTTATGTTCTCCTCATCCTTTGAATATGCTAAGTAA
Source organism: Myotis brandtii (assembly GCF_000412655.1). Lineage (NCBI taxonomy): Eukaryota > Metazoa > Chordata > Mammalia > Chiroptera > Vespertilionidae > Myotis > Myotis brandtii. The sequence continues at coordinate 602,504 of NW_005355237.1, read as the reverse complement.
ATGGAAAAGGCTTAGGAACAGCGCCTACCCAAGCCTTCTGGATTCCACTTGAATCCATAAGTAGATAATAGGAAAAAATTAAATTAAGAAAAAAAGTATCTTAACTGCTATGGTTTTGTGTTAAACGTATTAATGTCAAGAACTAAGATTAATTAAATCCTCTCTCTATATCAGGCACTGGTAAAACATTTTGAAATTCATGCTATCAAGCCTGTCTTGAACATATTGATCATGGGACTCTGCTAAAAGCTGCAGAAATACCAACACATGCAATGAAATATGGTGTCTGGCCCCAGGGTGCTCACAGTCTAACTGAGAAAAGAGACATTAACAATTATGTATATAACAACTGTAGTACTTGCTCATAAAGTCAAGGTTAATTAATGAAGAGAAACAGAGGAAGCAAAGAATAAGTATGTTTAGATGATCAAGGAAATCCCAGAGGAGAGGCCATTTAACCTGGGATTTGAAGGATGAGAAGAATTTCGTGGGTAAATGTTTTCCAAAGGTTAAGGTGTAACATAAGGAAAGGATGACAGAGAAAAATACACAATGACACATAGTGAGTGAATGGTTGGTGTATAAAGCAATTAAGCAATTTGATATCAGATAATGGAGGACTTTGATTAAGTTTTTGAGAAATGAGAGGAATAAAATATGATTTGTGTTCCTGGAGGCATGCAAAAGGTGACACATACATAGGAAAGCAAGCAGCATCTCCTATAGGCTGTCAAGGGCAGCCTGAACATTATGTCCCTTCCCAAGTCATTTATTGTTCTACATGCCCAAGAGTTGTGAAGATGTAGACACTCTAATATAATTTCCTTACATATCCCATCATCTTCCCTTAAAGAGCATAATTTAATCATAAAGAGAAAAATTCTGGTTTGTCTCACCAACACAAAATGTGAATTTTTTCCAGATCATCCCTTTGACACATTACATGTTTTTACCTTAAGCTTATGGCTCTCTATTTAGCTTTATTTTCTTTTGTTATTGTTTTTCCAGAATGTGAACAGGGTCCTACCCCCAAAAGAACATGTAGTAGGTAATAAATATGGCTTGTGGCCTCTACTGTATAAAATCTCTCTCTCACCTCAGACTAAATATCATGATTAATGTCTCTTGTTTCATTGTGTAGGTCATTACATCTTCAGCCCATATGCCATTAAAAGTACATCCAAAGATTGGCTTGCAGCCATTCTCATGTGTTTTATAGAACTCAGTGGTGATCTCAGTTGGGTTGGGCAGATCACAAAGGCTTCTCCCTACTCCCCCACACTTCTTGGCTAGTAGACCTGAACAGAGATTTCAGCTTCATCCTAGTTGTTGTTGTTGTTGTTGTTTTGAATAATTTCTGATGCTTGTTGTTAATGTTGCTGAAATAAATTACATTGAAATACTGGACCTTTTACATGTGTTGCCAAATTTTTCTTAGTTTTTTAAAAATATTTTTTATTGATTTCAGAGAGGAAGGGAGAGGGAGAGAGAGAGAAACACATCAATAATTAGAGAGAATCATTGGTCCACTGCCTCCTGCATGCTCCCCACTGGGGATCGAGCTTGCAACCCGGGCATGTGCCCTGATAGGGAATCAAACCATGACCTCCTGGTTCATAGGTTGATGCTCAACCACTGAGCCACTCTGGCTGGGCTCTTTCTTAGTTTTTGATTGGTTTTCACTCAATAAAAACTTTAAAATGTGTGAACCTTTGCTAGTGTACATCCAAATGCCTAGTTAATAGCTCCCCTTAGATGTCTCACTGGTATCTGAAATTTAATGTGTCCAAACACATCTCTGCATGCTGCCTTCCACAGATGTCTTTCCCATCTCTTTAAATGGAACCATTATTTACCCAGTTGATCAGGCTTTATCCTTAGGAATTGTCTTCTACTCTTCTCCTTTCCCCACACTTTAAACACAATCTGTCACCAAATGCTATTACTTCTACTCTCAAAATATATCTCAGATCTAACATCTTTCTACCAGCTTCACTGCTACTGACAAGGAAAAATGACTTAGCTGCACAATCCTCCCAACTAATGTTCCTACTTTTGTTCTTGTTCCCTATGTTCCACTCTCAATACAGCAGCAGAGGAATAAAGCTTTTAAGCATGTAAATCAGGTCATGTAATTCCTTGCACAAAATTCTCTAATCCTTTCCTATTACAGTCAGAAAAAAATATCTTACCTCCTTTTTTATTGCCCACTTCTAAGGCCCATCATCCTCTATCCTACATCTGGGCAAACTCCTTTGGTGGAAGATTCAAAGCAATATACTACCCCTGTGGGAACTCTCCACCCAGCCCCACCCTAACCACAATGTAAACTGTAGGCTAATCTTCTTTCCTTGCTCTGTCTAATAATTTTTGGACCAACTTGAGAAGCCTACCCATTCTTTAAAAATGTCTAATTATATAAAGAATCAACCTTTTCACTCGTTTGTGTGTGTGTGTTTGTGTGTGTGTGTGTGTGTGTGTGTGTGTGTCAGTCTTAACATCCAAAACAAATTTTTTAGTGGGGTCATCCTGCTTCTGTAGAATGCCTAGCTAATCTAAATAAAAGAGAAACATGCAAATGGACCACACCTCCACTATGCCCCAAGCCACGCCCACCAGTCAGTCAGAGCAACTATATGC
>NW_005355237.1:586525-599012 GCF_000412655.1 Myotis brandtii | reverse complement strand
CTTTCCTCCAGCCACAGTAAGCCCTATTCTTGCAGGAATCTTCCTGCAACGGGCCTCTAGTAAGAATGAATGAATGAATGATTCCTTCTCTGTGCTTTATCTTTCTCCTAAAACAATTCCAAAGTGAACTATTCTATTATCCATCATTTTTCTTTTAATATGTTCTTTGTTCTCCTGTATGACCTAAAAAGGCTGTGCTACTACCTGAGTATCTATCTTCTATCTATCTATCTATCTATCTATCTATCTATCTATCTATCTATCTATCATCTTCTCTCTTTCTTCATCAACTTGGAGTCATCATACTTGCCTTGTATAACTCTTGGTAGTGTGTATGCCTTTTGCTCCAATTTCTTCACATTTAAAAATTCTATGCAAGGACCCCAATAATTTATATATATATATAGGCTTAGAGTTTGAGGCTTTATTCCTTCTCCTGAGAACTTTCTTTATAGCATTTGTTACGAACTGTTGCCACTGACAAAGACTCTCTCCATGACCAAACTCTTCCTCTGAGTCCAACTAGTCCCTTGCTTAAGCATGTCTTCAAGAGCCCGATTTTAGTAAGAATGCTGATAAGTTAGTTAAGTCAGAATCCCCACTCTCAATATCTGTTTAAATTCCTCATCTGCCACTATTCCCCCAGATGATATCTGATCACCATAACCTGACATAAAGCAAGAATCCTATCCAGTAAGTTTAGCAAGAATTCTGCCTCTCTTAACCTCTGATGTTTCCTCTTAATAATTTTCCATCTGCAGACCTCTACCTTGCTCCTTGGCTGTAAATTTCCACCCTTCCTTGGTGTATATGGAGTTAATCCAAATCTTTCATTCATATTGCAAAATCCCATTGCAGTAGTCCCTATACCTATTGATATAGTCCTAAGTAAAGTCTGCTTTTCCATTTCATCAAGTGTCAGGATAATTTTCTTTAATGCCACTCTTGGATATAATAAGAAGAGAGAGAGACTTCTTTTCTATTTATCAATCTGCTTACCATTAAGAACAATTTATCTGCTCTAATGAGAATTTGACCTTCTTCTATTTATCTGTCAAATTTTCAAAAAGCTTCTGAAAAGTAATTTCACCTACTGTCATATTCTGGTCAGAAAACACAATCTCTGTCACTTTACTACAATCTCTATTTATACAAACCCTATCAATTATCCTGATGATCACACTTTCGGTAATACTGTCCAAGCTGTGAGCACAGATATCCAAATACAGATTCTATGATCATATTCACACACAAATACTACCTAAATAAGTGGTTTCTCTGATCATTTTTATTTGTTTCTAAACCTAGACACCAAAAGCAGAAAAACTGTAGTGGTTTGTTTTGTTTTGTTTTTTCTCTGGACATTTTATGTCTTTCCAAAACAAACACATGAGATATCACTCTCCTCTTTGATTTGGTGATCAGCACTTGCACATCAATTCATGGCAAACTTGCGGTCACTGTCTTCCCTCTCTTTGAGGTTAACTTGACTTATACTCTGTCCATAACACTTCAGAATTCTACTCAAAGCAGTATGTCAGGTGGCCATCCAAGTATATTTAAATCATCTCAAGAGATAACATCTATTTGCTATTTAGTATCATTGTCAAGAACCCTAAACAGTCTCTTATCACAACATTTTCCCCTTTTTTCTTCAATCTTTCCTAGTTAGGGACTGATCAGAAAGGGGTCTGCTGGGCTGCTCAGGCTAGGCTTCCTGGGCTGGATCATGACCTCAGGAACCAGTCTTCTCCTTCATTGGTTTATTAACACAATTTTATCGATGTTCTCTGAATTGAGAAAGATAAAACTTCCACCAACTGAACTCGCTGAAATTAAGATGTAAAAAGTATTTCTCTATTAATAGATAAAACAACAAAACTAACCAAAGGAGCAGAATATGTATACTGTTTGATTTGCACATTCTATTTCTCTGAGAGGAGCTGAATGAGAAACTGTAGGGTTATTATGACAGCAAGGGTATCATAAAGGCTGGTGTAATAGACCTATGATATTGTGATGAACCACCTCCACTTGTAGGGACAATCCTACCAAATAGAGATACAGAACTTCCCTGGATAATTTCTTCTGTTCTACTCTCCATGCAGACCACTCTCTCTAGTCACATAGTCTTTCATGAGACAATAGCTTTAAAATAATAGCTGCTTTATATTAAGTACCTATTATGCTTCTAATGTTCTACGATAATACTAATGAACACATATATTAAGTACTTACTATATTCCTGGCACTTTTCCAAAGTACTTGTTTATCTTTATAGAAACCTTATGAAGTAGGTACATATTACAATCTCCATTTAAAAAAATGTACTGGGAAACACATATTCTTTATAAACGAGTGTATAAAATGGGAATAATGATAAAGTGAATACCTAAGCATCTCCACCTAGCTTAAGAAATAGAACCCCTCCCTTCCCCACTCTACCTCAGTGAACTAGTATCTTGAATGTGTTGTTAATAACTTGCTTTCTTCTCTACTGGTTTATTGAATTATCTTTTATCTTAATGATTTGTAAGATTTTAATTTTACTATAGTCATGTGCCAAGTAACAATGTTTTGGTCAACAACAGACAACAAATATGATGGCAGTTCCTTAAGATTATAATGGAGCTGAAAAATTCCTATTGCTTAGTGAGTTCTTGGTGTAACACATTACTCACATGTTGTGGTAAGTATAATAAATAAACCTACTGTGCTGCCAGTTGTATGCAAGTATAACACATACAATTATGTACAGTACATAATACTTGATAATGATAATAAATGACTATTACTGGGTTTTGCATTTACCATAATATACTTTTTAAATTGTTGACAGTGTTACAGATGTTCCCAATCACCCCCCTTTGCCACCCTCCACCCAGCCCCCACCCTACCGCAGGCCTTTACCACACTATTATTTGTGTCCATGGATTATGCATATCCTATATAATAAAAGTCTAATATGCTAAGTGTCCAACCATTCATTCGACCATTCAACCAGTCACTATGATGTGCACTGACCACAAGGGGGCAGACGCTCTGACCAGTAGGTTAGCTTGCTACTGGGGTCTGGCTTATCGGGACTGGGTGAGACAGGCTGGACATGCCTTGGAGCCCTCCTGCAGTCACTCCCCTAGGCTCTTTCATAATCCAGGACCCCTCGAGGGATGTCGGAGAGTCGGTTTTGGTCTGATCCTCGCAGGCCAGGCCAAGGGACCTCACCGGTGCACAAATCCGTGCACCGGGCCTCCAGTCTTTATATATAACAGCCTAAGTGACCGGTCAACAATTTGACTGGTCGACCTGTAGTTATGCCATGCACCGACCACCAAGAGTCAGACATTCAATGCAAGAGCCGCCCCCTGATTGTCAGTGCACTCCCACAGAGGGAGTACCGCTCAGGTGATTGACAGGTGCCAGACACCAGGCTTATGGTTGGTGAGCGCAGCTGTGGCGGAGCAAGCCTCTCCCATGGACACTCCCCCTGCACGCCCCTCCCCCATCCGGACCGGGACCCAGATCAGACCCGCATCGGGACTGACTGGGCATGAGCCTGCGGCCGCTTCTCGGCCATGGGCATGACAGTGTCGCCCTAGGACGGGTGCATGGAGACTGCAGCAGAGCGGCAGCAAGCCTACCGATCGGTGGCAGTGGCAGGTGTAGCAGGGCCAGGATGAGCGGTGCTGCGCCTGACCGACCAGGGCTCCGGCTCTTCTCCCAGCTGCCTGCTGCTTAGGCAGGACTACATCCCTGGGGGGATGTAAGACTGCCAGTTTCGGCTGATTCCCGTAGGCCAGGCCAAGGGCCTCTAGTATGTATATAAGCTCTTTGGTTAATCTCTTTCTGCCCCCACACCATCACTTTTTATTGTTATTTTTGAGTGTACTCTTTCTACTTATATATTTTTAAAAAGTCTGCTGTAAAATAGTATGCTGTGCTATGCTGGCAGCAGCCTTATGTTTACCTTGTGTCTTGATTGCATCATTTGCTCTTGTGCTTGATTTAATCTCACATTGCTTTGTACAGTAGCATGCTGGGCAGGTTCATAGCTTAGGAGCAATAGGCTATGCCATATAGACTAGGTGTGTAGTACGCTACACCATTTAGGTGTAAGTGCAGTTTATGATGTTCACACAATAATTAAAGCACCTTATGATGCATTTCTTAGAATGTATTCACATCATTAAGTGGCCCATGACCATATATCCAGAACAGCCAAATTTTATGCTTCAAATGAGTTCCTGTTATCTCCTAGTTTACGGGGTTGTTTTTGCTCTCTTTACTGTGCCAGTTAATCTTAAGATAGTCAAATTTATCCATCTCTCTATGATTTGTAATTTTTGTTTCTTGCTGAAAAATTCTACCTAATCCTGAGATCATAATATTATCCTGTATTGCTTTCAAAAGCTTTGATAGTTTTTCCTTTCATATCCTAAGAATGGTTTTTGTGAATGCTGTGACAAATAATTACCTATCTGCCACAATGAAGAAAATGAGGCAAGGGAATTGTGTTACCCAAGGTTCACAGAGAATAAGTTGTAGAGCTCAGATATGAACCTAATAGTCTGATCCTGGAGCCCAAATTCCTATACTGTCTCTGAGGATATCTGTACAGATATGAAAACTGAGGCTCAGTGAGGTTAAGTGACTTGCCCAAGGTTGCACAATCAGTAAGAGCTACAGACAGGATGCAAAGTTCAAAACCCCTTATATCAGAGTTGACACATTTCCCCTTATATGCCCTACCTTCCTAGAACCACATGTTCATCTGTGAATTTTATTTCCACAAAATCTCTGCTCTTTCTCCTATATTTGAGAGTCATTTTATTTTTAATTACGTGTACCAAGAACTTGTTTTATCCATATTCCTTGTATTTAACTGGTTTAACCCATAAAGTTAAGATTTATCTCCTAGTTTTGAACTCATCTTATTTCATTTTTTTCCGAACTTATCACTTAGCCTTATGTCTTAGGCTGAATTTATATGTAATTTTCACCTCTTAGAGCTGTATCTGCTGACCTTCTAATATTTTGCATTCAAATCCTATTTATAGCAGAACATCTTACCTTCAGCTTCATGTCACCTCTTTTTCAGTGATTGTAATTAACACTACATGGATTTCTTTGATCTTGCTCCTTTCTTCCATTCTGGAGCTCATCTCTTATGCTCCTTCCATTTAATTCATACTCAGCTACTTTTGTAGAAGGCAAGGATAACTCCTGACTTTTCCCTGTCTAACCTTACAAGAGCAGAGATAAAGATAAATGTTTGATAAAAGTTGGCCACTTGCTCAGCTTCTGTGGTTACTTTGAGTTCAAATAAAGCAAGCTTGCCACATCCGTATTTTTAGATCCTCGATTAGCCTAAAATTTTCTGTAAGTACAACCTTTATGTACTCAAACTGCTTTCTGTTTTGCTAATACTTCTCCCTATCCTCAAAATGCCACTTACCCTATTGTCACATACTGAAATTCTGCTCATCTTTCAAAGCCCAAGTCAGATATCACCACCCCATCCCCTTGCCATGGACACTTTCATACCATCCAAAGCAGAATCGAAGTGTACACCCAGCGTGTTGCATCGCCCTTAACTCATTATATTTAGTCATGTAGTATGTTGGTATTAAGTATATGGGGTCCCCTAGTATATTGCAAGTTCCTTAGAGAATAAACCGCAGACTGATTTTAGGAAACTACAACTACCACAATCTTTCTTATTTAGGATTGTAGTTCTCCTATAACCAGAATTTTATAGGCCTATTGTATAAGCCTTCAGAGGTTTATGTTGGACTGAATATGTTGGACTCATGCCTTGAATTGTATCATGCAGTAAAGATAACAGCATAAATATAACATAGGTCCTTCCTCATAGACTGGTGAGGTAAAGAGATGAGAAAACAGAAAAGAGTTCAAGCAGTGAGGTAGAAAAGCTAAAGCTGCAGGGCCAGAAAAACTGCTAGTTACAGCTTTGGCACTTACTAGCTGTAGAGCCTTGGAGACAATATATCTCCTAATCTGATGGTGCCTAAACTTTTTTCACTTGCAAAGCAAGGGCAGTAAATTCTTGCCTTTCAGAGAAGTGTTTAGGTATAGAAGTAATGCATAGAGCATAATTATTAAGAAATGGGAGCCATTATTAACATTGCAGTATGATAGTGCACATCCGCTAATGTGAAAGCAGCCAGGATTGTTTTAAACCAATTCAGACTGGAGAATCAATCCAGATGACTAAATCAATACAGCAGTATGTCCATCCAAATCAGACTTGTTTGTAAGACAAGTGTGTAGAGATGACTGCTATCAAGATCACCACAAATTTCATTTGAGAGAGAATGGGAAAATAGATAACATTTATTTAGTGACTTGTCATATTCTTATTAGGTTTCATATACATCCCCTTATTTAACATTTACAATAGTCATGTGGGTAAGTGGGCACTATTATACTCTTATTATAGACAGAAACTGAGATTCAGAAAAGTTAAATGAAGATTTCAGTATCTTTAGTATTTAGTCTAAAACAGACAATTATACTTCAGGAAAAGTGTGTGTGTGCATGTGTGTGCGCAATATATTAAAAACTATAGCCATTTTACTAGGGAGCATGTTATTAAATAGTGACTTTGAGCATATGCCCTCATTAACTGCAATTCAGGTATGTTTATAAAACAATGTCATCCCTTTGTTGAATCAAATGGCACATAATGTACTATCTAGCATAACAACTGAAATCTAAGGTGTCCTTTGAAAACTGCCAACCTGATTTTTCAGAGTGTGTTAGGCATATGATACTGGCAAATGGAAGACACATCCTTGCTCTCCTATATAAGAAGGTATTTATTGCACCTCCTAGGCGTAGAACAGTAGAATGTTATTTCTAGATGAAATAATCTGTTGGGATCATCATTGTTATTATGTAATCTATGATGATGCAAAGAGCATAATTAAGCATTGTTATGAATTTGTCTGCCTCTGGTGGCAAAGCTTCTTTTTCTATAAATTACTGGAACATTGTTGGCTGTACTTTATAGTCCATATACACTGTGATGCAGTCAGGCGCTTGATATTATAGTTCTTTAAGTGAAAGGGAATACTTAAAATTGCTTTTATGAAAGAATATTGCTGTATATTCAAGGTTGAAATGTTAAAATTATGATTTTTGAAAAATAAAGATGCATAGATATATACATGAATATATTATATTTATATATTGCATATAAATATGTATTTACCTTATGCTTTAAGTGTGTATGAGTGTCTACCTAAAGTACTCTTATAAATAAGATAATAAATAATGACTAGAATCAAATATTTTAAGCACAGTTATAAATATGCCCAAGTCTGCAAATTTAAAGATCATTCAGTAGTATTTTTATTATCAAAAATAAAAATGACATGTAAAAGATTTCCCATGAAAAAAGGGAGATGACTATTCTGAGTAGGACCTGTCCTAACAGGAGTGGCCTGTCCACACTGTCTGGCACACTTAGCCCACAGCCACAAGAGGGGAGAAAATGGAATTCAATGAGACAGCTGGTTGGTGTGCAAGCCCCGGCATGATTTGGTTGGATCCACTACTCTGTGTCTGGGGAATGAGGAGGAAGAAGAATGTCAAACCTGGCCTGTGAATCACAGCATGGCCTATGAGGAAGTGCAGGTGGTGGGCAACTAATATCATCCAGCAAGTGGTATCTCAGGATGATGTAATGAATCTCACAGTCTTAGACAGGAAATCAAAGGTGCACTAATGAGAGGAGAACAGTCAGCTGGTCAGAGGAAGGTTTCAGAGCAGTTCAGGTTATAAGTCAAATGAAATAGGCAAAGAAACCAAAGGACCCCATATGTCTTCTGGAAATAAAAGTGTCAACATGGTGTAGAGGTTGGGGAGCAGAAAATCTGTCTCAGAAGCTACTTGGACTCAACCAAGAGATTTTCCATGGCACACTAGACATTGGGCCCACAGGCTGCGTAATCCAATCCAAAGCCAATCACATGACAGAGACAGAGCTTCTTACACAGCCTCTGGTTTTGCCATAATTGGGAGAGAAGTAGGCAGAAAGGAGATGAGAAAGGCAGAGTTGGCTAGAAATTAGCCTGATGTGGCACTGCAGACTGTTACTGATTTACCAGATAATACTAGAGAATAGAAATGAGAGGCAGAAGGAATAGCCATTGCTCCACTTGAAAAATTAAAGGTGTATCCTCTGCAGCTGACATTTAAAATTATTTATTAGAGATCTCCCCATTTGAAACACAAAATTTCCCTATCTAAATGTCCAACTCAATAAGTACCTGAAGAAAAAAAAAGTGAATGAATGTAAAAAACAAGACACCTTAAAGAACAAAGTCAACCTTCATTTTTGTTATGTTTTTCACATAACTGTATGTCCCCAGATGCTTCACAAAGCATTTAATTACATGCTAGCAGCAGAGGAAATGCTGGCATTGCTGTGTGCCAGCCTCAGCCCACGTAGAGTGGAGAATGTCAAGTGAACTCACTGAGTGTAAAGAATTTGCAGAAAACTCACTCAGTGTTTCTCTTGGAAAGCACTGCTTCTCATTTCTGAGCACATAGACATTTGGGAAAAAGGGGTGAGGGGAGGCAGGAGAGGGTAAAGGGGAGATAAATGGTGATGGACACAGACATGACTTGGGGTAGTGAATATATAATATACAGATCATGTATTATAGAATTGTACACCTTAAACCTATATGATTATTAACCAATATAACCCCAATAAGTTCAATGAAAAAAGATGAGGTGGTGAAAGTGGGTGTTACTTGCAACCCAAGGTTCCACAAAAAATGCCTGAGCACCTAGGAGTATGTAAGAGTGATGGGGCAGGGAGGCTTTTGAAAACTTCAGCTGGAGAGAGACAGAATTGGAAAGGCCTGGGGTATACAGAATGGGCAGGGAACATTTTAGGTTTTACTTTAAAGGTTGGCCTACATTTCAGCACACCCACTCTCTTTAGATCCTTAGGTAACAAAGAGCTACCCAAAGCCCTTTCTCATCTTTCCCTTAATGCAGGGATGGCATGATAGAACAGACCCTGAAATAGTTCAACTGTGAACTTGGATGAGTCAAGGCCTTGAAGCCTGAAACTCTGACATCCGTTGAGATAATTGCTTATATTTTAGTATCATGAGATCATGAATAAATGTATGGACATGGCAAAAGACTTTATTAGCAAGGACTTATGAGGAAGAGATTGGTATACCCTTGAAATGAGTTTAGATTTTGTAGATAGAGGGCATTAAAAGATTTTAATGATAAAATGATTATTTATTTACTTTCTCAGCAAACATGTACTGAGTGCCTACTGTGTGCCAGGCACTGAAGGTGAATAAAACACAACCTTAAATCCCAGTAGTATAGAGTTTAGTAGAGAAAGACTCTTATTTAAATAAATAAGTGCAATTCAGTAATGACAGTGTTATAGTAGCATCATATTTTATGTTTATTAAGGGATAAAAAAGAGTTACAAGGAATTGGTCAATTTAACCTAAATGTTTAAGTAAAACATCTAAGAAATACAAGCTAGTTTCTTGTTTCTAGTATAATTAGAAAGGATATATGCACCCCTATGTTCATAGCAGCACAATTCACCATAGCTAAGATTTGGAAACAGCCTAAGTGCCCATCAGTAGATGAGTGGATTAAAAAACTGTGATACATCTACAATATAAAATACTATGCAGCGGTAAAAAAGAAGGAGTTCTTACCATTTGCAACAGCATGGATGGAACTGGAGAGCATTATGCTAAGTGAAATAAGCCAGTCAGAGAAAGATAAATATCACATGATCTCACTCATTTATGGAATATAATGAACAACATAAACTGATGAACAAAAACAGATCCAGTGACAGAGAAGCATCAATCAGACCATCAAACCTCAGAGGGAAGGTAGGGGAGGGTGGGGGTAAGGAGGAAAGATCAACCAAAGGACTTGTATGCATGTATATAGGCCTACCCAATGGACACAGACAACAGGGGGGTGAGTGGGTGGGATGGGAGGTAATGTGGGGATAAGGACACATATGTAATGACTTAATCAATAAAGAAATTAAAAAAATAAAAATAATAAATTATTTTTTTTCTGAAAAAAAAAAGAAATACAAGCTAAAAGAAGAGGCTTGAGAGGTCGGTGAGAGAGCTCATTAGGTGAAGGGGCAGGAAAGGATTCTTAATACAGGAAAAAACAGGATCAGGGGCATGGAGATGTCAGCTGACATGTTTGGAAAACTGTAAGTTGAGCAGATATGGAGTGCAGGGGTGAGAGGATGGGATAGGAAGCAACTGGAAGGGCAAGTAATCATCTTAAGAGTCCACACTGGGAGGTTCTGAGTCTGGCAGCAGTGTGGAGGACAGGTTAAGGTTGGGGTCAAAGAGATCATCATAACTGCCTATTCAGGATAGGTCAAGGAGAAAATATTTATAAAAGATATATCTAATAAAGGACTGTTATCCAAGATATACAAAGAGCTCTTAAAACTCAATAATTAGAAAACAAGCTGATTAGAAAATGGGACAAAGATTCTAACAGACAGCTCATCCAAGAAGATATACTGATGGGAAGTAAGCATATAAAAAGATGTTCCACATCATATTTAATCAGGGAAACATAGAATAAAACAATAGGATACAGAGCATTAAAATGGCCAAAATCCAGACCATTGACAACACCAAATGCTGACAAGGATGATGCAGAGCAACAGGAACTCGCAGTCATTGCTGATGGGAATGCAAAATAGCAGTCACTTTGGAAGTTTGGTAGTTTCTTACAAACTAAGATACTCTTACCATATGATCCAGCAACTGCACTCCAAAGGAGTTGAAAACTTATATCAATACAAAAACCTGCACACAAACATTTGAAGCAGCTTCATTCATAATTGCCAAACTTTAAAGTAACCAAGATGTCCTTCAGTGGATGAACATATAAATAAACTATGGTATATCCAGACAAATAGATATAATTTAGTGCTTAAAAGAAATGAGCTTATCAAGCCAGTATAACACGTGGAGAAAACTCAAATGCATATTACTAAGTGAAAGAAGTTTATCAGGAAAGTCTACATACTGTTTAATTCCATTAAGTCATTGTTAGAGATAATGTGGAAAGGCCTCAAGAAAGCTCCTCTTCTTTGGGCCCCTCTCAAAAAAGTCCACATTAAACAAGTGTCAGACTAAATTCTGTAACATAAACTGTCATTTACTATCAGACAAACATGCTGACAGTCATGTAATGTGTGTGGTAAGCTAAAGGAGGTCCTAGGCTGTTATAATTTTAGGTGCTCTGACAGTATCTGAGTGAAAGATTCACTTCAGAAAGTTATGAACAATTCTATTGGCAGGATTCTAAACTTACTATTATTGCCTTGTGGGGAAAAAATAATCCATAAAATGGCCCAACAAAGAGCTAGTTTTGAATCCTCACTCTTCATACCTTTCCGCAGGACATAACTATTGAGTTCAACAGTGTTTATAAATGTATGTAATTATGCTTAATGCACTACTATAATCAAAATGCCGTGTTTTAGAAGAAATCTCAGACAATACAACAAAAGGAAAGGCCAGCAAGGCAGGTGGAAAAGCCTTCTGAAATCAGAACCTGTGGGCTCCCAACTCAGTTTTGCCTAAGAGGGGCAGGTCACTTTGCTTCTCTGACCTTCCATGAATTTTATGGCATATCATCTTGATTTGTAAGGTTTGATACAATGTTCTGGGTAAAATGTTTAGTAAACACTAACATTTCATATAAGTAGTAAGACTAAGATACAATCTTTATTGTTGAAGTTGCCATCATCATTATCATCATCACCTCAAATAAACTTAAATGGACTTTCAAGTTTTAGAGTATTAATCAAAATTGGTGCAAAACCAGCATTCAATGGGGACTCTCTTGAGCAGCCCAGTCCAATAGAAATACAATGCAAAACACATAAGCTATTTAACATTTTCTAGCAGTCATATTTAAAATGTAAAAATATGTAGAAACAGGTGTATCCAAATCATTATCATATCAACATCTGACCACTAGAAAAGTAAATAAGACTTTTATGTTTATTTTTTAATAGTAAGTCTTCAAAATCTGGAGATAAGAAACACCCTAACCTTTGTAATAGAAATTGACAGGATTAAAATCGGCTGGTATAAATATAGATGTAACAAGACAATAATCATCAGATCCTCATCAGATCCTAACCAGAACTTGGCCAGAGTTCGTGGCTGGAGATCCTGGCTAGGCTGCTGATCAACAGAAGGCTGTCTCCGTGTCATTCCTTCTTCGCCGACTCCGTCCACACCTTTGGGGACCCCTGGACCTGCTGGGGTCGGACCCCAGCATCTGGCGCCCAAACAGGGACCCCTAGGTAAGCGCCCCGCACTCGGGACGGATAGGACTCCACTGTAGGAAGAAGGTGGATAGTCTTCGCCGACTCCGTCCACACCTTTGGGAACCCCTGGAACAGGATTCCCCT
>NW_005355237.1:577939-583679 GCF_000412655.1 Myotis brandtii | reverse complement strand
GAGTAGTAATTATAATTCCTCCTATTTCATTTTAAGAAGCACTTATTTGATATTAAAACTGTGCCAGGTGCTGGGAATTCAGTGAATGTTCCTGCACAGCACACACACAAAAACAGTTCATAAGAAGAGTAATTATAATTCCTCCTATTTCATTTTAAGAAGCACTTATTTGATATTAAAACTGTGCCAGGTGCTGGGAATTCAGTGATGAATGTTCCTGTCCATGAGTAACTTAGTAGCCAACATAGAATTAAATTCATAAATATTACATAACAAGTTATAGTTTAACTATAGTTATACATGTATTAACCTATTCAACAAACTGTGAGCTAAGTAGAATTATCAGAGTTTTTTAGATGAGGGCTATTGAGCTCAGAAATGCAACCACAGCACTGAGATGAAAGTTGGGGCTCAAGGATACCACCTGGCAGGAGCACTCCAGAGTGGAGGGGGTTTCAAGGCCCTGATAACACAGCACAGTGTACTAGTGAGCACCTTCTTTTCTTTCAACGTGATTGGCATGCCTTTGGTCAGTATATCCACGTTATTGAATAGCATGCCACAGGGAAAGATAAAAGAACTCTAAAGTTTATCTGG
The DNA here is from genome assembly GCF_000412655.1 of Myotis brandtii. Classification (NCBI taxonomy): domain Eukaryota; kingdom Metazoa; phylum Chordata; class Mammalia; order Chiroptera; family Vespertilionidae; genus Myotis; species Myotis brandtii. The sequence goes on along the minus strand of NW_005355237.1, from coordinate 583,082 downwards.
TCTTAGCCTTCAGTAATTAGTCTTAGGATCCATCAGCAAAACTTAGTTACTCCTCCTTTAATTCAGAAACAGGTTCTGGAGTTGAATATATGTTTTTTTTCTCTGTTTCTGTCATAAACTACTGGAAACTTCTTTTTGTTAAGGTTGGAGAGAAAGCTTAACCTATTTCTAAGTGAGAAATCAATTTCAAGACTCAGAATGTGGCCAAGCCAGGTAAGAATCCTGATGGCTCAGGCAGAGAATTCCCTCAGGAATATAAACATCCTACAAGGAGCATCCCACACAATGAGCCTTCTCTGTTCCATTTATCGCAGCAACTTATTTTCCTCAAGAACTTGAAGCTATCTTGCTCTATGCACCCCCTATCAAGTATATCTATTTAATATATCTAGGCACATCTGCTCCACTGCTCCAACTGTATAAGTATCAGCTAGAGAGGCAGGTGTGAGTATCAGGATCTTCTCTCTCTGGCAAGGAAAGTTTATTCCTGTAGTGGCCATCTCCCTCTTCATCTGATAGCTTGGCTTCATTCTGCATCATTGGTTTTGATTCAGAACCCCTACACGTAAATGCAAATCATTATTTCTCTTGTTCTGCTAAAGAGGCAAAGAGTAAATACAATTTTTTTTTTACCATTTTTCTCATTTTCTATCTATCTTGTATTTATTGTGCTTATCCATATGGCTCTGTTGAAGGTTGCACTTAAAATATCATATAACACCATGTTTTCTGCCCATTGAGAAAATGTCAAGAATGTGACTTATGGAAAATATATGTTTCTTCTGAAAAAAAATAGACGTAGAACTTAGGTAATGAAGTTAAATTAAGAGGGATGGCTTAATTTATATTAAAGCTTAATTTTGTGCTTTAAAAAAGAAATGTTTTATTCTGAAATTCAGCATGATCATTTGCATCAGTTTTTTATTGTTGTTTGTTTGCACTATATAAGAGAAAAAAAGAATAGACTCAGAAAAGGAAGAAGAATGAGAAAAGAGGAAATAAAGAATGAAAAACTGAACACTTCAAGATCTTTGTTACATTAATTATGTTTTACTGAGGCACCTTTGACTATCAGTCTTACCCCAGTTCCACAAATCTTTGTAAGATATAGTAGACTTCTAGCACCTCTCACAAGGACTTCATCCTAAACTGCTTTTCCTGATTCAGGCTGTACACCATACCCAACTTTCTCCAAATATTCATTTGGATCTGATGCTTAGCACAACATTTATAGTTTCAACCCAAGGTTCACTCTGGGGTTGTGATTAAAATAGTTTTCTGGTGCCCGGCTGGCATGACTCAGTGGTTGAGTGTTGACCTATGAACCAGGAGGTCACAGTTTGATTCCCGGTCAGGGGACATGTCCAAGTTGTGGGCTTGATCCCCAGTATGGGGTGTGCAGGAGGCAGTGGTTCTCTCTCACCATTGATATTTCTATCTCTCTCTCCCTCTCTAGGAGACTGCAGTGGAGCGAGCCTACCAAGCAGCGGTGGCAAGTGCAGCGGGCCCCGGGATGAGTGGCAGGCAGCATTGGACTGCTGGTTTTGGCCCAATCCCTGAAGGTCATGATGAGGGACGCCACCAGTGCACGAATCCGTGCACTGGGCCTCAAGTAATAATAATAATAATAATAAAACAAATAAAATAGTTTTCTGGCTATAATGCCTCAGCTTCTCTTCGTAGTTTTTCTTCTTTTTGTAGCTCTAGACCTACTCATCTCCAGGGCCTGCTCAGTGCAATTCACACTGGGAGGCTGTCTATGGATCAGAAGATATTCCATATCTGTGTCCCAAATAAAGAAGAGCAAGAACACTGAGAGCTGGATATCTACAAAGCTTGATGAATAAGTGAAGGGTGGATGAATGAATGGATGGATGATGGATGGATTGATGGATGGATGGACAGCTGTATACAACAGAGGATGATCATAGCAAAAGAAATGCAAGAAGTTCTCTGTTACCCAGAATTCTATTAACTGACGCTTCACCTGTTCTGCAGCACAGTGATAACCAATGCAGCTAAAAGTGGCCCTGAGCCTCTGAAAAGCTAAAGTGCCTCTGTGTTCTCAAAGCAAAAATAAAATACATTCGAGGTAATTAAATGCTCAGAATATCAGGTTGAATTGGCAATCCAAGTAAGCACTGAGGTATATAACATGGATTTTCCTTTTTTAAACCATGGAATTAGAGATGAAAACATAATTTAAAAATCACTTAGCCCAACAACCTTAGTTTGTGAATTGTCTGTAGTCCCTAGGTCTACTTACTGTTTAATCATTCATGAATTCATTTCTATCATTATTCCCCCAAACTGCCTTTGCCAGGGATATCAGTAACCTGAACATTAGGGTAAAATCATAGTCCCCATTGTATTCAACTTGTTAGCAACTGTTGGAACACTCTTTTCAAAAAATTACTTCTTCACTTGGTTTCCAAGACAAAGTGTTTTCTTAGTTTTACACTTATTCCATGGGTCCCTACTTCTCAGTCTCCTCAGATGGTTTTTCCCTGGCCTCTATACCTGTGCTCCTGCCCCTTACCTCCTCTGCCTCCATTCACTCCTTTGATGGCAACTTCTAATCCTATGTCTTTAAATATATTCATATTTAAGTGATTTTCAGATTTTACTCCCAAACTCTGACTCAGTTATCTTACTATTAACTCAAGATGTCCACTTGCATATCTATATCTAAATCTGTATCTATCTATATGTATCTATCTCTATCTCTATCTCTATCTCTATCTCTATCTCCACCTACATCTATATTTTTATATCTATATTTATATTTATAGCTATACCTATATATTTTAACATCTCTGATCCTTTAATTCTTCTCTACCCAACCCATATCTGCTCCTCACAGTCTTCTTATCTCAGTGAATGGCTAGAAATTTAAGAGTCCTTACTGATGGTTATATTTCTCATACATCTTCACATCTAATTCATCAGCAAAATTCCATGCTATGAGATCTACCTTCAAAATATATCTAGAACTTACCTATTTCTCACTGCTTTCCCTGCTGTCACCCTAGCCCAAGTCATCGGCAATGACTCCTAACTGATCTCTGTGCTTCTATACTTGTCCCCCTATCTGTATCTACTCCATAGCAGAGTCAGAGTGATACTTTAATGGAGCAATCATATAATGCCTCAGATCTGCTCAAAACCGTCCAAAGGATTTCCCTCTAACTCAGTGAAAAGGTCACAGCTGGCCATGAGCTGCAGGCCCTGCATGACTTGGTCCTGCCAACTCCCTGACCCGGTCTTTCACCACTGCTCCTCCTTCACTGAGCTCAGACTGCAATGGCAGCTTTAGTGTTTGTGGGACAGGCTAAGCATGATCTTGTTCTGGTCTCTTTAACCTTGCTGTTCTCTTTGTCTGAAATGCTCTTTCTCCCCAGATGCATGTGCTTATTTCTTTACTCCCTTTAGGTCTCTGCTCAAATATCACCTTGTCAAAGGTGCTTCCCCTGACCCTTTTATTTAAAATTGTACCTCCTTACTTCTTTATCTTTGTCGTGTTTCATTTTTTAACAACTTTTGCAACAACTTGATAGGCACTCTATGTCTATCCATTTGTCCATTGTCTCCTCACATAAAATGTGAATTCCATGAGCAAGGGACTCTGCCTGTTTTGTACACCACTGCATCCTCGGCAGCTACAACTGTCAGCCTCTAGGAGTGATTCAATAAATACATGTGATTTTAAATATATGAATGAAATAGAAGCACAGACAGCAGCTTGGAGAGTCAGTAATAGAAACTGGACCTTCTTACTCCAGTTTTATGGTATCATGCCTGAACACTAATAGAACAAAAACTCAATCTCTGATCAGTTAGAATTACAGAAAGGGCACTGTGTTTGCTCAAATACTGAGTGTAGGACTCAATAATTCATTTAATAATCATTGCTGAGTGCCCCTTATGCCAGGCACTGGGCACAGACATAAAGAATATGGAGTATCTGCCCTCAACCTGTAAGGAAATTACCAGGTAATTGTGGTGGTGTTGGAGTTCAGGTAAGGAATTCTCCCAGATCCATAGTATTTGTGTGGTCAAAGATGATGCTGCCTGGGAAATCTTGCAGAATAAAGAAGCAGTGGTCAGGCAGAAAAATAAAGGCACCAAAAACAGTAATATGGCATGTGCAAACCCCCAGAATCAAGAGAGAGCACAGCATGTTTAGGAAATTGCAAGAAATGTGGATGAAAGGAAGGCTGCAAGGAAAGGCTTTAGACTGAAGAGATAAATAGGGACCACGTGGTGGAAGGCTTGAGAGATAATTCTATGGAACGTGGACTCTAATCCTAAAGGATATTGGGAGACTCTGAAAGGTTTTAAACAGAACAGCATGAGAAGATTTGCAATTCAAAAAGATAAGTCTATTTGCCAATATTGAGAAACACTCTTTAAGAAGACGCAGGAAGGACAGTAAGGAGACAATTGTCATAGTATAATGTGGATTTAGTCTAAGGCAGCGGTTCTCAACCTGTGGGTCGCGACCCCTTTGAGGGTCAAATGACCCTTTCACAGGGGTCGCCTAAGACCATCGGAAAACACATATTTTCGATGGTCTTAGGAACCGAGACACCACTCCTCTATCCATCTCCAGGCGGGTCTGCCCACATGCAGATACACCCACATATGAGTACCCGGCGTGATGACATCATCGCGCCAACCCCATCACATACATCCTGTACAAATACAGGTGTATGTGACAGGGTTGGCTCAATAATGTACTTATGCGGACCAGTCACACACATGTAGAGAGCAGCTACTGTGTAGACAGCAGCTGCTGTGTTGAAAGCAGCTACTCTGTTAAAAGCAGCTACTGTGTTGAAAGCAGCGGTACTGGAGGTAAAACGACACTTCATGAATTATAATTACTGGGTAAATGTAAAATCATGTACTGCAAAATCATCAACTACTGCAAAAAAAAATATATCAGTACCATGGGAACTTAATCTGGATGCTGATCGGTCTTTTTATATTCAGCTGTGGTTGATGTGAATACTGCCCCCTTGTGATAGTAACAGGTATGTAAAAACAACAACACAGAATGGTAAATCATAGGAAACTTTAATGAACTGTATTGACTGAACTATGCCATGTATCATCTTTTGTATTATTAAAGCTATTGTTA
>NW_005355237.1:576583-577000 GCF_000412655.1 Myotis brandtii | reverse complement strand
AGGTGAGCACTTTAAACAGTCGACTGTTTTCGCAACTGTGCAACGAGTTGAATGCGCCGAACAATGCTCTGCTATTTCACACTGAAGCAAGATGGTTGTAGAGAGGAAAAATCTTAAAACGTGTTTTTTGAGCTTCATGATGAACTCAAAACGTTTTTTAAGCAGAAAGCAAGACCGCAGTTTGAAGCACTTTTTGGCAATAACAGTGAACTGCAGAAAATAGCTTACTTGGTTGACATCTTTGCCATCTTGAATGAGTTAAATTTATCACTGCAAGGACCAAATGCAACATGCCTCGATTTGTCTGAAAAGATCCGATCATTCCAAATGAAACTTCAGCTTTGGCAAAAAAAATTGGATGAAAATAAAATTTACATGTTGCCTACCTTATCTGCTTTCTTTGAGGAACATGACATT
>NW_005355237.1:570932-576383 GCF_000412655.1 Myotis brandtii | reverse complement strand
AGAACTGATTTCTCTACAATGCCAGTTACAAAGTTCTGGATCAAGTGTTTGCAGTCATATCCTGTTCTGTCTGAGACTGTGTTGCGCCTTCTTCTTCCATTTCCAACAACATATCTTTGTGAAACAGGGTTTTCCAGCTTGTTGGTTATCAAGTCTAAACACAGAAGTAGACTTGTTTTGGAAGATGATCTTCATTGTGCTCTTGCAAAGACTGTCCCGAGAATTTCTGATCTGATGAGAAAGAAGGAATCTCAACCTTTGCACTGACGTTGGCTTTTTACGCATACTGTCGCAAAATGTAGCAATGTAGTTTACTGTTGTTATATTAAGACTGTTACCCATGCTACACCATGCTTTAAGACAAAACTTCATTTATTTGTAATTAGAAATAAATATTTCACAATATATAATTACATATTGTTTTTGTGATTAATCACTATGCTTTAATTATGTTCAATTTGTAACAATGAAAATACATCCTGCATATCAGATATTTACATTATGATTCATAACAGTAGCAAAATTACAGTTATGAAGTAGCCACGAAAATAATTTTATGGTTGGGGGTCACCAAAACATGAGGAACTGTATTAAAGGGTTGTGGCATTAGGAAGGTTGAGAGCCACCGGTCTAAGGTGATGACAGTGAAATGCATTCTATTATGCAAATCCTGTTGGGATTAGAGCATTTATAGTAAACATCAACATGCTGCCTGTTCCTTAAAGGAAGCAAGGATGACAAATAAGGATCATAATAGAACATCTTTCAAGGCCACATGCAAACTTCCTCTCATTCAGAGAGCAGAGGAGTAAGAAAGATTATATGCAAGAAAGATTACAATCTTGATAATCAACCCTGACATCAGGGGTGGTATCAGTGACAAAGTAGAAAAGATGAGGAGCTTGTAATGGTATATCTGAGATAAGGTTTTTTGAAAAGGTGGAGACAAGCAGAGGCAATTCCGACAGGAGCTTGCAAGATTAGGGAGAACTAGGGAGTCGAAAAAGAGGCGAGACCTTCCCAGGGAAAGTGGAAGCATGACACTGAAAATGATATCCTTCTTGGGGCTGGAAGCAGGCCAAGACCCAGCAGGAATGTTCTCATGCTTTACACTCCCTGGCTTCTGAAGGCTTATATCTTTGTATAAAGAAGGAGACTGGCAATTGTGAACAAAAGAAACAGAGAGAAGGATTGGCAGAACAATCTTCTGACTAAGGGAGACCGATTTTCCACAATGTAAGACCCACTGTCAAGTGGCTTATTTTTTTCCTTATAAAGACCAGAATTTTGAGGCTCATATTCTGTTGTCCATTGATATATGAGAGCACGGAAAGAAATTTGGAGGACATTAGAAAAGTTAGAAGATGGTGAGTTTTAAAGGTTCAACGTTCTCAATCACTCAACTTCCCTATCCCTTATCCCCCCTCACTTGTAAAGTAAGGATTATGAGCCCTGTCCTGTCAGCCGTCAGGTGTGGGAGAATTAAGAGAGAGAGAAAAGCACTTCAAAAATGGTAAAGCAATTTATATTGTTAAATATCCCCTTCAGATATTTTTTCTAGATGATAAATAACACATTAAAATTTAAAAGCTCACAGGATCTGGCTTCCTGGATAAGCTACTGCTCCATCTTGTCCTCCTTTTCTTAGCTACTTTCAGAATTTGTTTCAAGTGACCATCGGTCATCAGGTGCTTTGTAGCTCCCAAGATGTCAGACACACATAATGAGCAATGACTTGTTGTAAAGATGTGAATATGCTTCAAATGTTGTCATTCCCCACAGTTTCTGGCTGTAGGATCTTCTATATTGACTGTGGTAGATGCATACCAGTGATTGTGCAGCCTGGACTCAGATGCTTAGAAAACACACTGATGCTCAATCCTGTGATCTATGTAAGTAGCCTGACTCTTGATTTAGTGCTTTTAAATTCAGGAACTCTTCTAGGCTTGCATGTACCAGCCACTTTCTACTCATTTCCTTCATAAATGTGCTATTTCCCCAAAATAGAGAAATCTTGGGAAATGTAATTGAGAGGAAGTATATCTACTGTCAGCGGCAAACATCAAGTCTCAGATGTATTGGAGAAAATTACTGGTCCTAGCCACTGGCTGTGCTGGCTAAGGGCACAGGGCAAACTGGCCAGAATACCTGGGCACTTATGAGAGCAAAAGGGTGGGGAGTGTCTTTGGCCAGTAGGGAGAGCCATGACAGTGTGTGACAGAGTGAAAGCAGCCTCTGTTTGTGAAACTAAAGCTTAGATGGGAGCAAATGTGTGTGGGGCTAGTGAAGAGATGGCCCAGTAAGTAAACAGAGCAAGATTGTAAAGGGCTTTCTGTCCACTTTCAAGGTGGTTCAGAAATGTTTTAACTCTTTTGGGGTGGGGCAATGCCTAGACCATAATGTGTGGAAGGGCTTAGCTTTTGTTCAGAACTTGAATGGCACCTGTTTACAGGATTTTTTAGTGGTTACAGCCTTTTACTTAGTGGCTCAGGAGACTTGTGAAAAAAAGGTGCTATAGCTTGGTGGTTAAAAATCTACTTTCTGGAGTCAGATAGCTTACATCAAAAAATCTCAGTGAGCTGTGTAACTCTGAGCAGTTACTTAACTTCTTAAGTCTCAGTGTCTTCAGTTGTAAAAATAAGATAACTAACAATTTCATATGGTAATTGGGGAGATTATGGTAGTGTTTAGTCCAGTTATTAGAACATTAATGGATGCAGCAACTCCACATCTGGGCATATACCCCAAAGAATTAAAAGCAACCCTTGACGATATATTTGTACACCCATGTTCATAGCAGCATTATTCACAGTAGCCAAAAGGTGGAAGCAACTCAAGTGTCCATGATGGATGAATGGATAAACAAAACGTGGTCTATACACACAACCGAATATTAAGCCTTAAAAATATTCTGACACATGCTACAACATGGATGAACTTGAGGACACTATACTAAATGAAATAAGCAAGACACAAAAAGACAAATCCTATATGATTTCATTTACATGAGGCACCTAGAGTAGTCACATTCATAGAAATGGAAAGTAAATGGGTGGTTGCCAGGGGCTGGAGGGAGGGAGACATGCTGGGAAGAAATTATTAGAGAGAGAGGGGTGGAGAGAGAGGGAGAGAGAGAGAGAGAGAGAGAGAGAGAGAGAGAGAGAGAACAGCTGAGAGATTTTTCTGTTTTTCTTCTTGGTTATCAAATGTATATAATGAACATTTACTAGGTGCCAGGTACTGTGATAAATGTTTTCTATCCATTGCCACACTTTATCCTCACAACTTTCATTTCTTCTTCCCATTTTATGTATGTTACAACTGAAGTTTCAAGGCTGGTAAACAGTAGAGTCAGGATTACAGCCCAAATCTGTATAATGTAGAGTTGAAACTTCTTAACCATTATACTAGATGCCTATTGTGAAAATGACGAATTGTTTTCTTTTATTACTGAACAGCCCCATGAGTGGGAGGGGGGCTTCCTCCTTCTCAGTTCTTGTCAATCTTGGAAGAAAGACTTCGCATGAGTGAGTTTGTTTAGTGGGTGACATAAACTTCTCTTCTTTTGCCCTTTCCATCTTTCCTGTCCTAGCAGTTATCTTTCCTGCCTAACACCCCCAAGTGATACCATCCAAATGCTCTTAGGGGTTGCCTCCCAGACTTTATTTTCCTTGGATTTAGCTGGCAGAAATGGCATTATTCGGGTCTTTGTTGTCTATTTTCCCAGGTGAGGGTGATTAAAGCTATGCATTCTCTGTTTGGGAAAGAGAGGTGGGTGCTCCAGTGTCCTTGGTTGGGGAAGATAAGATCTTGTGACTCACAAGCTGGCTGCAAGCTGCCCAAACTGGCCATGTTTAATTTTTTTGTCTCAGTTTCTCTATTCTACTTGTCCAGGAGTTTTCCTAGCTTCTTACTGTCCTGCCACACTTTTAGGATTATTATCCAGATTGCTACTACAATCCTTTTTGGCATTCCTTGCTTTTGAGGTCGGCATACATGTAAAACAGTATACTCTATGTGGATGTATAAGGCTGCCTTTGTTGCATTTCATGTATGAAGATAGCACTACTGAAGACAATCACAGCATACAGGTATAGTTTTAAAGGCCAGTAGATGATAAGCAAACTGTGTACATAGAAGTTCTGATTTATATTACATTATTACTAGTAGAGTCTGTGGCCTATAGAAAACTAATTCACACAGCAATTCCTTCCATGACTCCCTAAAATTTTTTCCTTTTATGAGTTTCAATGATTCTTACAATTTCACATCCAGTCTGTTGGATAAACAATATCAACAAGTTCAAAGACCACTTACTAGCCCTGCCACTGATACCATTTACTGAGGTAGAATATTCCAGGCACTGCACTATATATGCTATAATACTTAATAAGTAAAGATCATCCCATTTTACAGATGAGGAAACTTAGATTCAGAGAGGTTAAGCAATGCATACAAAGTCATACAGGCATAAATGAATTCAGATTTCAAATACAAAGAGCACTGAATCCCAAACCTTTGCATGTTCTCTCTACCTATGCATGTACTCTATCAGAGGATTGTTTTGTTTTTTCATTCAGCACCAAATTTCTTCTTGTGACTAATTACACATACATTACTCTTCAATACTCTGGAAGTAATTAGAATTGTTATTCTCTTCAAACTTCCTCCCTCTATTAGAGGAGTGAGGGCTAGCTTGGCCTATAGGGTTTTATGTGGCTAGAGATAACGCTTTGGTGAAGGGTGATATAGGGAGATGTAGGTGCTGAAATCTAATTGTAAAACAAAACAGGTCTCCAATAGAATACCAAAATTCAATATCCAAAACAGGAAGGCTCAAAACTTTGTAAAGATTTAAAAAACTGAGAGAGTCAAAAGAAGGTTTTGACAACTGTTGCATGTATGTGATTTACATTATAAATTTTCAGGCAGTCTGGTACCAATGTGTGTGTGCACACATGTGAGCATGTGTGCGTGTGTTTGAATTAATCTTCTCAAGGCTGTTCTTCCAGGAATTCAGAGCTCATAGGAATTCTGGAATAGAAGAGCCCTGCTCCAGGGTGGTGGCTATTTGAACTGGCTACATTCACCTCCAGTTTATACAGAAGGCTGTGCTAATTCAATTAGTAAATGTAAAAATGGGTTTCCAACAGTGACAAATTAGTATTATTCAAGATCTATGCATCGGTCATATTTTGAAGATACTCTTTACTCTATTATAATAGGAAGTTCAGTGAGACCTCCACCTTACTCTTCACGATAATACTAGAGCAGTGATGGCAAACCTTTTGAGCTCGGCATGTCAGCATTTTGAAAAACCCTAACTTTGGTGCCGTGTCACATATAGAAATTTTTTGATCTTTGCAACCATAGTAAAACAAAGGCTTATATTTTTGATATTTATTTTATATATTTAAATGCCATTTAACAAAGAAAAATCAACCAAAAAAA
>NW_005355237.1:565973-568400 GCF_000412655.1 Myotis brandtii | reverse complement strand
CCACTGCCCGCCCCACCCCAGCTGCCCACAGCGCCCTGGCTCTGCTCCTGCCTCCTGCCTCCTTGGCTCCATTCCTGTCTCCGCCGCCTCTACTTTGCTCCCTTCTGCAGTGCTTGGCTTCCTTCTACATTGTCTTCAGTCTTCACTCCCAACCGGTATATGCAAATTAACCGCCATCTTGGTTGGGTTAATTTGCATGTAGTCGTTCTGATTGGCTGGTGGGCATAGCAAAGGTACGGTCAATTAGCAACTTTGTCTTTTATTAGTGTAGATACACTTGGCATAGAGAATAAGTGGGCAACTCAACTAGTCTGAGCACACCACCAGGTGGGGGATTTAAGGTTTTATACTTTTCCCATCTATATTTTTCAAAGCTCTCCTGCTGGATCTTTTGGGTAGCAGACTGGGTTTCAAAGTCCCCTTCTACATACATTGTTGTGGCTTATCTCAGCATGTTTGTACATACATTTGGTCATCTTATTTGGCAAGTCCTAAGACAGCTGACTTCTTTGTTTAGTGGGTGACATAAACTCCTCTTCTTTTGCCCTTTCCATCTTTCCTGTCCTAGCAGTTATCTTTCCTGCCTAACACCCCCAAGTGATACCATCCAAATGCTCTTAGGGGTTGCCTCCCAGACTTTATTTTCCTTGGATTTAGCTGGCACAAATGGCATTATTTGGGTCTTTGTTGTCTACTTTCCCAGGTGAGGGTGATTAAAGCTATGCATTCTCTGGTTGGGAAAGAGAGGTGGGTGCTCCAGTGTCCTTGGTTGGGGAAGATAAGATCTTGTGACTCACAAGCTGGCTGCAAGCTGCCCAAACTGGCCGTGTTTAATTTTTTTGTCTCAGTTTCTCTATTCTACTTGTCCAGGAGTTTTCCTAGCTTCTTACTGTCCTGCCACACTTTTAGGATTATTATCCAGATTGCTACTACAATCCTTTTTGGCATTCCTTGCTTTTGAGGTCGGCATACATGTAAAACAGTATACTCTATGTGGATGTATAAGGCTGCCTTTGTTGCATTTCATGTATGAAGATAGCACTACTGAAGACAATCACAGCATACAGGTATAGTTTTAAAGGCCAGTAGATGATAAGCAAACTGTGTACATAGAAGTTCTGATTTATATTACATTATTACTAGTAGAGTCTGTGGCCTATAGAAAACTAATTCACACAGCAATTCCTTCCATGACTCCCTAAAATTTTTTCCTTTTATGAGTTTCAATGATTCTTACAATTTCACATCCAGTCTGTTGGATAAACAATATCAACAAGTTCAAAGACCACTTACTAGCCCTGCCACTGATACCATTTACTGAGGTAGAATATTCCAGGCACTGCACTATATATGCTATAATACTTAATAAGTAAAGATCATCCCATTTTACAGATGAGGAAACTTAGATTCAGAGAGGTTAAGCAATGCATACAAAGTCATACAGGCATAAATGAATTCAGATTTCAAATACAAAGAGCACTGAATCCCAAACCTTTGCATGTTCTCTCTACCTATGCATGTACTCTATCAGAGGATTGTTTTGTTTTTTCATTCAGCACCAAATTTCTTCTTGTGACTAATTACACATACATTACTCTTCAATACTCTGGAAGTAATTAGAATTGTTATTCTCTTCAAACTTCCTCCCTCTATTAGAGGAGTGAGGGCTAGCTTGGCCTATAGGGTTTTATGTGGCTAGAGATAACGCTTTGGTGAAGGGTGATATAGGGAGATGTAGGTGCTGAAATCTAATTGTAAAACAAAACAGGTCTCCAATAGAATACCAAAATTCAATATCCAAAACAGGAAGGCTCAAAACTTTGTAAAGATTTAAAAAACTGAGAGAGTCAAAAGAAGGTTTTGACAACTGTTGCATGTATGTGATTTACATTATAAATTTTCAGGCAGTCTGGTACCAATGTGTGTGTGCACACATGTGAGCATGTGTGCGTGTGTTTGAATTAATCTTCTCAAGGCTGTTCTTCCAGGAATTCAGAGCTCATAGGAATTCTGGAATAGAAGAGCCCTGCTCCAGGGTGGTGGCTATTTGAACTGGCTACATTCACCTCCAGTTTATACAGAAGGCTGTGCTAATTCAATTAGTAAATGTAAAAATGGGTTTCCAACAGTGACAAATTAGTATTATTCAAGATCTATGCATCGGTCATATTTTGAAGATACTCTTTACTCTATTATAATAGGAAGTTCAGTGAGACCTCCACCTTACTCTTCACGATAATACTAGAGCAGTGATGGCAAACCTTTTGAGCTCGGCATGTCAGCATTTTGAAAAACCCTAACTTTGGTGCCGTGTCACATATAGAAATTTTTTGATCTTTGCAACCATAGTAAAACAAAGGCTTATATTTTTGATATTTATTTTATATATTTAAATGCCATTTAACAAAGAAAAATCAACCAAAAAAA
>NW_005355237.1:557239-565701 GCF_000412655.1 Myotis brandtii | reverse complement strand
AGTTGAGCTGTTATTACTACAGCTTTTTAAATAAATATCATTTCTGAGAAATATCTCCACGTGTGGCTGAATTTGCTATGACTCTTGTTTTTATTAAAACCTAATATCTGGGTATCGATGTTGTCAGGGAGTAATTAATGAACACTCATCTCCATCTAACTATAGCAGCCACAGAAATCTACCACAGATAATCTAATGATTGTACATGGACAATTTGGCAGAGGCCTGTTCTGAGCAACAGCAAAATTCTCAGCCTGAAACATGAGAGCTGTGGAAATGAGAGCAAGGGTGGAGGATTAAATATAAATAGAGAGTGCTCTCGGGCAGTTTGTCAGAACAGGTTCAATGTCTGTTTCTTACATTTACAAATGAGTTTATTTTGGCATCAGCTGCCAACAGACAACTGAGATGTAAGAGCTGGGGTGGAAGTTGACACCTTCCTTGTATCCAAGATCTCCTTGTTAATGATTTTATGTTTCTGAAACAATCACAAGAAAGATGAACCATCATCAGCTATTCTATCTATTATATGCCAAATACCTAAATATTTCCAAGAATCCAACTATTTATTTCCATGTTGGTCTACCATGCAAATGACCAAATCTTTGCCTTAGTATATGCTTATGCCAGCTTTACTTCATTTAAATAAATATATACTGAGTACCTGGTTATGTTAAATATGTATTATAGATTTCCTTGGTAAAAATTCTCAATAAATTTGATGTGATTCTACAAATTGTTCAAATCAAATGATTATTTAAAACAGAGTTCAGCCTGGTTGGTGTTGCTCAGTGGTTGAGCATCGACCCATGAACCAGAAGGTCACAGTTTGATTCCTGGTCTGGGCACATGCCCGGGTTGTGGGTTTGATCCCCAGTGTGAGATGAAAGGAGGCAGCCTCTCTAATCATTGATGTTTCTATCTCTCTCTCCCTCTCTTTTCCTCTCTCTGAAATCAATAAAAACAAACAAACACATATTTAAAACAGAATTCAGTCCAATGTAGAAGCTGATGCTATGCCCAATCTTCACATTGATTTTCCATTTCCCTAAATATAAGCAACATTTTGGGTTCACTTTTCTACTTCCTTTTCTGTTAAGTCCACCAAAGGTTACAGACTTTCTAGAGGAAACCAAAGTCTGTGTGAAGACTTCCACTAATTAATGTAGATGAAACATGATCTCAACTCTTTTAAGGATTGCCATCAGTGCATTAGCATATAAAACAGCCATTTATCTTTTAAGGGTCCCCCCCCTTTCTCTCATAAAGCAAAATCAAAGCAAATGAATAAACAAAGAGAAAACAAAAAATAAATACATGTGCACTACACACAAAGAACCTCTTAATTACTTTCTCTATTGCTAGAGATCGTTTGTTAGTAATGTTGGAGAAAGGAGCAGAAACGTATCAGCTTCCTGGCTTTAATGCACTAGTCAGCAGTCATAAGTCAGACTGAGCATAAATCTGCTCTTCTTCTCCAGTATGTTTAAAAAAGAAACAGTAAAACCCGTCAAAGCATGTTCTAAAAAGGGGCAGCTTTCGGTTATGATTCCACCTGTTTGTGCCTGTGCTTACGTTTGCAATCAGCACGGAAAGGTCAATATTTGGAACAGAACAAGAAGGATATTTATGAAACTGGAGGAACACACATTTCATTTGAAAATTCTAGCTGTGCCTTCCACACTTTTTCTGAGCCATCTCCATAGGAGCCAGTATAAATGCTACCTATTATTTTTGTGAATTGAGCTCTTAATTTGCATCTGTTTTCTATTGGATAACTCCAGGAAATTGAGATCACAAAGTTTAAAAAGGAGAATACCTGTGTAATGTTCCGTGGCAGGCAGATTTTGTGCTGGATGTTTGCTCACACAAAAGCCTGGAAGGCAAGAGGAGAATGAACAATTTAACCAATCATTGCCTGCTGGAGTCCATTATGTAAACAGAAAATAAGGCCATTGTATTAAAGGGGAGAAAAACAAAGTCTTACCTTGAGCAGTCCATTGTTTAAAGAGAGACTTATTTTAATGTCTGTCATATAAAACGGGCCTTTTACAAGCAACACAGAAAAATTTAGAAAGGAAATCTATTTTTGAATTATAAACATACAGAAATCTAGCATTAGTGGTTCTAATGTAGCATTTCCATTTTCTTTCCTTGTTAGGTCTAATAAGTAGTCATCACAAACTTAAAAGTGTATTGCACTGTGAAAAGGTTATTGACATTCATTGGAAGTGGACTTTTAGTCTCAGAAACCAGCCCTTACTAAATGCCTCGTTAATGCCAAGCACTTTGCATACCTGGTGTGTTTTAATCCTTACAACAACATTGTGAGGAGCTGTTGCTTTTTATTTTCCTAATGAGGACTTGATGTTATATCTGTCTAAAGATGTGCTAGTTAGCTGCTGTCGAGTAACAAACCACCACAAGTCTTCATAATATATAACAGGAAGTTGATGGCTTATGCATCCAGAATTAGCTCTCCTGATCTTGGCAGGGTTTTCTCACAGGTCTTCAGGTCGTCTGCCTGTCAGCTGAGGTTACTGGAACATTTTGGCTCTGTTCCACATGTCTCTTAAACTGCCACAGGCTGTCCCAGACATGTCCTTCTCATAGTAATAGCGAAGGTGTGGGAGGGATAGTGGAAATGTGCCATTGCTCTTATAAGCCTCTGTTAGCTTGTTTCTATTAACACTTCACTGGCCACAGCGATATGTATATTTAGAAAACTTCCTCTGCCTCTCGACAGGAGGAGCTCCAAGTCCTGTGGCAAGGGGTGGGGAACTGGGCCCATTAAAGCAATCACTCTCCATAGACGACAAAAGCTTAATATTGTCTATTTTAGCAAATTGCTGTCCATGATCCATTGATTTAACTTTTGACATATCTGCAATACTTGCTACTTTTTTATACAAACTAAAAAACTAGAAACCAAACCAGACTCTCAACAGCACATTATAGATCATTTAATTATTATAAAACCTTGTCAACTCATTCGTTATTTTTATTAAAAATGAAGGTGGTAGTGGTGGCAGTCACCATTTATTGATATTTACTGTATACCAGACACTGACTAAACATTTTAAAGTCGTACAGTGATCCCGGTTGGCGTGACTCAGTGGTTGAGTGTTGACCTATGAACCAGGAGGTCACGATTCAATTCCCTGTCAGGGTGTACGCTCCGGTTTGCAGGCTAGATTCTCAGTAGGGGGCATGCAGGAAGCAGCCAATTGATGATTCTCTCTCATCATTGATGTTTCTATCTCTACCTCTCCCTTCCTCTCTGAAATCAATAGAAATATATTTAAAATACAATAAAATAAAATCGCACAGTGATTCTACTCAGTGGGTACTATGACAAGGAGGAAAATGAGCTGTAGAGAGTTTTAAAACTTTTCCCAGTTTGTCCTGCTAGTGAGTATTGAAGCTTGGCCTAAAAACCAGGTCTGTTGGATGTCAATACCTGGGCTCTCAACTGCCAGTCTATTCACATTTTAATCCATCCAAATGCTAACAGATTGAATTCCCTGCATGTTATGTCCTGTCATTCCTTTGTTAGGAAAATTACAATTGCTTCTTCTTGCCTTTGACTATCAGAAACGATGCTATGTTGTTCTAGTGACACACAAATTCCAACATACTCTGGGTACAATATTATCATGAACTTTTCCCCAACAGATAGAATTTATTCTAATTATGCAAAGTGCTCTACCATGACTGGAGGAGGGTTGCTTCTTCCTACTTTCCCAGCTCTGTTCATGCTGCTTTAGACCCTAACAGTGTCCACCTTTGCCCATCTACTTTTAAGACACCTCTAATTCAAGGAACCAAGATGTCTATGCCAATTAAAATGATGCTTTCAGTTTGTGAAAACACTGAAGAGTTTACCAAATGTTTTTACATATATATTCTTATAACAATTTTAAGGTAGATACAAAAGAAGAGGCTTAATTATCCTTACTAAAAATAAGGGAAGATATATCTCTCCCCTCTTTTTTCATAGACCATTTACTTTAGAAAACTTAAATTTGTAAATACTTTCTCCTCTCTGTGAAATGCATAAAAATATTGTTAACGTATCACCCAGGAATGTCTTTCTCAAACTCCTAGGAGCCATTTGTTTGAAATATAAATGTCAAGGGTAATAGTCCCCATATCTCCCAGTCTCTGAGAGGGTATGAGCCTAACTCCCATGGATACCTTGCTCCACGTGATATAACTGCTTCCTGTCATAAAGGCAGGAAAAGTTTGTTTTTCTTCTAGATAAAGCCAATTAACTGACACAGATAGTCACCCCAACCACCAAGTGACATTATGATGAACTCCAAGTCCTCTTACTTGAGGACTTGTTATTGTTTATCTTGAGAACATATGTATGTAATGGATTGTATCAGGTTGAAGAGAGAAAAGGGTGATATTTCTTTCTATCTTCACCTATGATATGCAGAATTTTCTGGTTTCATGTTTATTTAATAATAAAACTATTTTCTTTCACTATTACATTTGTGGAGAGAATTTCTGGGTGAGGACAAGGTTTTTGTCTTAATTATATTTCCCTAGCACAATCTGCAAGGTAAATATTACAGTAAGTCAGTTGATAGCTTCTGGTTCATATTTACTTTCCCATTGGGCATGATTAGAATAAAAGAATACTCATAGTCATGCCAATGTGGCTTTTTTTTTTTAATGTCTGTCTCAGTGTCACCTTAACTTCAGTTAGCCCAGGTTAGTGAGACTCATTGGACTTGAACTCCACTGAGCACTGACATGAGTGAATTGCTGGGCCTTCAAAGGGTAGAACCAGATTATGGACCTTCTTATACCATCAGATCTCAGCTCATTTTATGTATGACACACATGACAGGACAAGTTCATGTACCTGAAGCACCATCCCCAGGTATGTGCACCAGCTGTAACCTTTCCCCATTGTTGCCCACTTAAGAAAGTGTATGAAAATAAAAATAAGAGAGCATTACAACTTAGGGCAGCCCTTCACAAGGAGGTGCCACGTAAAACATCTCTGTACTTTATTAATAGGCATGCTGCTGAAGAAAGTATTCTATATAATAAAAGGATAATATGCAAATAGACCGAATGGCAAAACAACCGAACAACTGATCAAAGTGTAATATGCTAATGATATGCCAAGGCTGCTCAACCGCTTGCTATGACGTGCACTGACCACCAGGGGCAGACAGTCAACTGGTCGACCAGTAGTTATGACGTGCACTGACCACTAGGGGGCAGATGCTCTGACTGGTAGGTTAGCTTGATGCTGGGGTCCAGCCGATCAGGACTGAGTGAGATGGGCCAGACATGCCCTGGAGCCCTCCTGTGGTCCCTCCCTGGCCCAATCGTGCACCGGTGGGGTCCCTCAGCCTGGCCTGTGCCCTCTCACAATCTGGAACCCTCTTAGGGGATGTCTATGAGCTGGTTTCAGCTTGATCCTGCAGGCCACTCCCCTTGGGAGGGCGCCAGATGCAGGGCTTATGGCTGGCGAGTGCTGCTGTGGCAACATGAGCCTCTCCCGATTGAGACTGATTGGGCACGAGCCCGCGGCAGGCACAGTGGGGCCAGGATGAGCAGGAGCTGCAAGTAGGAGCTGCAGGAGGCATTGGACTGCAGGTTTTGGTCCAATCCCTGTAGGTCACCCAGAGGGACCCCACCTATGCGCGAATTCATGCACCAGACCTCTAGTAGCTTTATAAAATCTGATATTATGAGAAAGTGGTAGTTTGCCTGAGCTGGTTCATAGTAGCTCACAGGAACTGATTCCACTTGTTTCTTTCTCTCTCTGTCTTCGGTGAAGTCATGTAGGCACTTGGACATAGGCCACAGTGAGAATATTAACACCGTGGAAATCTGCAAATGTTACAAATTAGATTTTTTCCAGAGAGCAATTTATCAGCACACCTCTGCATGATAATTTCTTTATTACTGGATTTCTGAGAAATTTTAAAATAATACCCAGAATGTTTAAGATATTTGGCCATGAAGTACTTCGGGCAGCAATGCTATGTTAGGATAAAACTGAACCTCTTATAAACTATAAGAAAAATGAATTAATTAAAAATTATGTTATCAACTATTTTACTGACCAGTTACATGTGGCATGCCACCCTACTGATTACTCTTTCACTTGTCTATATACTTATTCATAAATATTCAAGAACTTATAAAGCAACAGACACTAGTGAACCAAGATACTATAGTTGAGTACTGCCCCCTGATACCAGATTTTAGCATAGTCTGAGATTTACTGTTCTCTGTGTCAAAATAATCATCCACATGTTCCTAAAAGCAGCTTGCCTTTAGTCATTGGCAAACAGTGGGATTTTCCATGCCTCCATATAGTATCCAACACTCATAATATCCCAGGAAACATGCTAGGTTTCTCACAGACATTATCACATCCAATTCTCACCCTTTAAGAATAGTATTTTATTATCCGACTAGCACAGGTGCAGAAACTCAGGCACATAGAGCTTAAATGATCTGTTCTAGGTCACATGAGAAAATGCTAGAGTCAATGTCAAACCTAAATAAACAACTCATAGATGTACTCAGCACTATGCTTTGTCACCTCCCACCAAGACATTTAAGATTGTGTTGTGACACCCCCATGTGCTCAGAGGAGAGGAACAAACTGAACGCATTGACTCATCTGTTCATTAAGCACTTACCCAGTGCCTGCCATGCACTATGTTCATCGTGTTTCTCAAAATGTGGGGTCCGTGCACCAGGTGTGCGCACAAATGTTCCATGGGTTTCCCAGGCAGAGTCTCAAAAGAAATATGTCTCATCTTTCCAGAAATTCAACATTTTTTAAAGTATTTTTATTGATTTCAGAGAGGAAGATAGAGGGAGAGAGAGATAGAAACATCAATGATGAGAGAGAATCATTGACTGGTTGCCTCCTGCATGCCCCCCCCCCCCCCTGGGGATTGAGCCCACAACCCAGGCATGTGCCCTTGACTAGAATCGAACCTGGGACCCTTCAGTCCGCAGGCCAACGCTCTATCCACTGAGCTAAACCAGGTAGGGCGAAATTCAACATTTTTACGGGGAGGAGAATATCCTTCTTGTGTTAAAACAAAGATACTTTGGGAATAGAATGCAAAGGGTATGTAAGTTTTAGGCGCACTGGAGAGTTCTCAGAGATTCCACCGTTTGGAGGGGCAGCTACCTTGGCCTAACCCTCAGAAATCTCATGGTTGAGTCCTGAGCTGGGAGTACTCTACGGCTGAAAATGTGCCAAATGTTAGCTAGTACATAGCGGTGTAGGCTCTAGGGTCAGAATATTTGGTTTACGTGACTGATCTGTTTCTGGCTCTCTCTCCTGCACTATCTCCAGGTTCACTAGACTTCCTTCTGCTCCCACACTCCTTCACCCTGGCGGGAATTCCTTCCCTGGTTCTTATGCCTGGTCTGTCTCAACACGAGCTTCAGTGTGACTGTCACTTTTTCAGAACTTCTTTGACTCTCATATCTAAAGTCATATTCTTACCATAGTTACTATATTTATCACTATATTTAATTTATTTTTTTGTGGCATATATGGCTACTGGAAATCATCTTATTTACTCTGTATTTGTTTTTATTTATTGCTTATACCTGTTACAGGAGTTTAAGCATTCCAAGACCAGGAAACTGGTCCCTTTGCTCCTAGGATTATTTCTCACCCCCAGAACAATGCCTAACATTAAAGCACATTTAATAACATTTGTTAAATGAATGAATAAATGATGACACTATTTACAACTTAACCCCTCTACCTCAGTTTCTATGTCCAGCATATAGTAAACACTTAAGAAATGTGAGTTATTATTATAGTAATAAATGTACACATAAGAATGTATGTGTGCAACAACAAAAACACTTTCTCTACTTCTGTATTTCACAGAGACTGTGTTGAAGAGGCATGCTAAACTTACAATATACAGATTCTTTAAACCCATCTCTTCAAACTACAACTAAGCATCAAGTCAATTTATGTTGGTTTTGTAACTGTGCACATAAGCTATATGATTCCCAGAGAGTGCAAATCATTAAATTCTTCCCTCATAAGAATGCTAGGAGATGTAAGCACTGAAGTGACAGCCTAAATGCCCATCAACAGATGAGTGGATTAGAAAACTATGGTACATCTACACAATGGAATACTACGCTGCTATAAAAAAGAAGGAATTCTTACCATTTGCAGCAGCATGGATGTAACTGGAGAGCATTATGCTAAGTGAAATAAGCCAGGAAGTGAAAGAAAAACACCACATGATCTCACTCATTTATGGATAATAAAGAACATTATAATCTGATGAACAAAAAGATAGATAAAGAGGCAGAGAAGCATTGAACAGACTGTCAAATTACAGCGGGAAGGCTGGGGAGTGTTGGGGGGGCAGTTAAGAGATCAACTGAATGACTTGTATGCATGAATATAAGCATAACTAATGGACACAAGACAC
>NW_005355237.1:550238-556951 GCF_000412655.1 Myotis brandtii | reverse complement strand
GGGGCAGCAGGGGGAAGGTCAATGGGGGGAAAAAAAAGGAGACATGTGTACTACTATCTGTAATACTTTAAACAATAAAATAAAATTTAAAATAAATAAATAAAGTGAAAGACAATGGCCATAATGAGTAATAGCAAGGGTGTAGGCACAAAGCCACTGCCTCTGTTAATTCTATATAATAAAAGCCCAGCAACCAAAATGGTGGAACAACCAGAACAAACAGAGACTAGAATGACCACAGCCCCTCGCCCTGGCCAGCCCCACCCCCCAGCGGGGACCCATACCCTGATTGGGGGCATGGCTGGCCTATAAACTCCCCACAGCCCCTCGCCCCAGCAGGACCTGCCCCCCCCATGGGGACCCTTACCCCAATCCGGGCTCCCCATCAGGGCAGGCTGGCTGGACCCCACCCGTGCACCAGGCCTCTATCCTATATAATAAAAGGATAATATGCAAATTGACCCTAACAGCAGAAAGACCAGAACAACTGCTTGAACAGTCACTATGAGGTGCTCTGACCACCTTTCAGTCCTTTTCCCCAGCTGTCAGGCTCTGATCGCCCAATGGTGAACAGGGAACTAGGGTGGGTGGCAGCGGGAGGGTGGGGCCAGCAAGCGGGTGGAACGGCTGACCTCTTGGTCTCTCCCCCCAGCCAGCAAGCTCTGATCACCTGATGGTGAACAGGGAACTGGGGGTGAGTGGCAGGGGATGCAGGTGGTACCAGGCCAAGGCCCCTATCCCACCGGTCGACCCACACACAGAGGGTGACCCGTGGTGGGGGTGGGGCCGGTGAGCGGGCAGCCAGGGAAGTGGCCCTGATTGCAGGCCAGGCATAGGGACTGTACCCACACACAAATTTCGTCCACCGGGCCTCTAGTATGTTATAAATGCTAATGAAGTGCAGATGTGCTTGTTTATGTTTATGCATTTGGTGCGAACCATTCACAGAAAAAAATGATAGTAATACTTGCCCTGTTTTTTTCAAAAACACAAAACTTTAATTAAAGCTGCTTCATTGCTATAGAAACTAGCCTATGAGCGCAGTATCAAAAACTTGCATTTTTAGACCATCTGCCATGTTAATAAAAACATTTTGGTGGTCAAGTGGGCATTTTACCCTAAAGTCCTATTTTACAAAGCATGTCCAAAAAGTGCAGTTTATATAACTGTTATAATTTATTAATTACAGATTAAGTTTGGATTCTTTTTCACAGGTTGAGTCACATTTAGCTTGTTTACAAGGATTTAAAAAATATTGTCTGATGGTCTATTATGAATTTTCTTATTGGGGCCTTGGAAAATAGCAATGTATGCAGAAAACAAAGTCATGTTAATGATGTCTACATTCTAGTGCTGGGGAGAGAGACCAAAATGAAGTAGACGTGCAGAGCATGAGAATTTAACTGTGTTTCAATTGTCTGATAGAGCTAAGGGCCATTTTAGAAGTTTGGCATCTGAACTGGGATGCAGCCAGAGTAAGTGCCATGTTATCAAACTCAGGTTTCTAAGGGTAAGTGAAATAAGCCTATTTCATACCCTACCCCACTGGTCACTGTAGCTGGCTGGTTCTGTTAACTCTGTGTGCTTCTCCTTCATTCAGTAGTAACCATGTCCCATCCATCATCTTTTCATCTCCCAACATTAGTATGATGTTAGCTGTGGGTTTGACATATATGACCTTAATTATGTTGAGATATGCCACCTCTATTCCCACTTTGCTGAGAGTTTTTATCATAAACGGGGGCTGGATTTTTTCAAATGCTTTTCCTTTATCTTTTGATATGATCACATTATTTTTATTATTCATTTTGTTTATGTGTTATATCACATTAATTGGTTTGCAGATATTAAACTAACCTTGCATCCCAAGAATAAATCCCGCTTGGTCATGATGTATAATCTTTTTAATGTATAGCTGAATTCAGTTGGCTAATGTTTTGTTAAGGATTTTTGCATCTATATTTATTTCAGATATAGGCCTCTAATTTTCTTTTTTTGGGTGGTATCTTTATCTGGTTTTGTAATTAGGATAATGCTGGCTTCATAAAAAGAGATTGGGAATATTCTCTCCTCTTGAATTTTTTGGAATAGTTTGAGAAGGACAGGTGTTAGTTTTTCTTTGAATGTTTGGTAAAATTTACCAATAAGGCCAGCCAGGCCAGGGCTTTTTTTTCGTGGGAATGTTTTGATTGCTGATTTGATTTCTTTGGTTGTAATCAGTCTGTTCAAATTTTCTGTTTATTCATGATTCAGTCTTGTAAAGTTATATGTTTCTAGAAATTTATCCATTTATTTCAGATTGTCCAATTTGTTGGCATATAGTTAATAATATTTTCATATATACTTTGTATTTCTGTGGTGTCAGTTGTTACTTCTCCACTTTAATTTCTGATTTTATTTATTTGGGTCCTCTATTTTTTTCTTGATGAGTCAACTTAAACATTTACCATTATTATTTATCTTTACAAAAAACAGCTCTTGGTTTTATTAGTCTTTTGTATTGTTTCTTTTAAGACTAGTTTGTTCATTTCTGCTCTAATCTTTATTATTTACTTCCTTCTACTCACTTTTGGCTTAGTATGTTGTTCTTTTACCAGTTCCTTTAGGTATAAGATTAAATTGTTCATTTGTGATTTTTCTTGTTTTTCGAGGTAAGCCTATATTGCTATGAATTTCCCTCTTAGGACTGCTTTTACTCAGTCCCATAGATTTTGGGGTGGTTGTGATTTTACTTTCAGTTGTCTCAAGGTATCTGATTGATTTCTTTCTTGATCTCATTGTTAACCCATTCACTGTTTAGTAACATGTTATTTAACCTCCATGTGTTTGTATGTCTTTTCTTATTGATTTTTAGTTTCATACTACTGTGGTTGGAGAAGATGCATGATATGATTAAATCTTCTTAAATTCATTGAAACCTATTTTGTGGCATAGCATATGGTCTATCTTGTAAAATGTTCCATGTGAACTTGAAAAGAATGTATATTCTGCTGCTTTGCTGTGAAATGCTCTGAGAATATCAATGAAATCCATCTGGTCTAATGCATTAGTTAAGGCACTGTTTCCTTATTGATTTTCTGTCTGGAAGATCTATCCATTGATGTCAATGGGGTGTTAAAGTCCCCTACTATGACTATTACTGTTGATATCTCTATTTATGTCCATCAACTAAGTTATTTTCAATTAGCCACTAATTTAAGCAATAAGTATTTCCAGCCAGTTACAAATCAGAAGCACTGATATCATTTATTTTTCAAGAGTTTCATGTTGAAAGGTCAACAACTAGTATTGATTGTTGGTGTATTATTTCAATGTCACAAAATTTCAATAGCTTTTAGGTTTTATTGGCATTAACTGATTGTTTACATCTATCATTTTTTCTCAAGATGTGAATTCCTGGAATATCCGTTTTTTTAAAAAAATCTTCCACAACATATATAAAATGTCAGTCTGGAATAATTACAAAGATAGAGAAAATAACAAATTACTCTAAGTGACAGGCCACTAATGACTTCTGAGACTAGGTCGTATCATAAGCTTTTTCTGTTTCCCGGAACCTGCTTCAAGGCTAAAACTGATCTCTCCTCCCAGGCTGGGAACAGTGATGAGAGAGTTTATCAGTCCAAATATCTGCAAGTGTAATTGTACATAATTTGAATAAAGCAAATATCCTGCTTTCTGGAACTTACAGGAAGGATAGGAGCGCTTCTTGTTAACTAGTACAGCGGAAGGCAGGCAGCTTCCTGTCACTTCTCTTTCAAGGAAGCTTCAAACACTTTGCACTGAAGGAAAACAAAGGTATTAAACTGCATGACGCTAGGAATTACTGTGCGTAGTAGCCAGCTCACAGAATTATTAGCGCTCAGGAGGCTCAGGAACGCACTCTTGTTTTGACCAGCTTATAATAATAGCTGTATTATAACATGAGTGCCTCTTGAAGTCTCCCAGTCTGCCTGCTCTCAGTTTCTGTGAACTACCACTAGAATCTCATCAGACATTCTCCTGTTTTGCTTAAGCTAGTTCAAAAAGATTTATCTCACTTGAAACCAATGCATTCTAACTAAGACTAGAGTAACCAATGCATACATTAAATCTTTTGAGGAAAGATATACCCCCTTTTTCGAGCATTAAGCCTCTGGCTCTGGGAGAGAGGCAAAATGTATGCTTGCCCTAAGATGAAAAGTTAAACTTCTCTGGGCAATCTATTTGATTAGTTCCAGGGCTACTTTGCCAACTGGTACACTAAGGAGCTAGAACCACAAGCTGTTTTCATGGCGCAGGTTGCCTTTCTACAACAGGTTAATTAGACAAAAAAAAATCACTTCTCAAAATTTCTTCAACACACTCCATTGGCCTTATGTGAGTTTCAGAAAAATCTCTGAGATATATAACCATGTGCCTTGAACAAAAGAGTTTAGTAATTTGTCTTCAGGTGCTAGTTGCTATTAATTCACTCAGTTCAATTCATTTTTAGCCTGAGTTTGTATGCACTCCTGTGTGATCTCATTAAGGATCCAAGAAAAAGATAACTTCCTGTGGGAAATTTGTATTTTTTGAGTACACCTTTCTACCCTGAAATAAATCAATGCATACTTATTTGTTACTTCACTCCTTTACCTTCATTGATCAAATCATATTTTGGAGCCACAGTCCTTGAATTTTAGGTGATACTGCCCAGGCTAGTAAAAGCCATGTGACTGGTTCAGTGATCCAGGGAAAACCAATTTCCCTTCCAAACTGAGAGATCCCAAGAGAAAAGGAAAGAAAAAGAAAAGAAAACAAATATATATACTATAAATGACTATAAATGAACCAGACTCTTGAAGCTGTTTTCTATCTCAAACAGCTATGATTCTATGATCAAAAGATAAATGTATGAAAACAAGAAAGAAAACCTCATCTGAATGAAAAAGAAAGCCATCCACTAAACATAAATGATTTGTGATATATTTTTTCTATTGCTGCCTTTAAAATCTTGTCTGCAGTAAACATATTTTTTGAGTGATAAGTTAGAGTTGGAAGATTATCTTCATGAATGCTGATGTCTTTCTTTTTTTCTCTTTGGTTCATTACAAATGGGTCTAATACAGTTAACTAATTAACATTTAAGAACAATAAAAAAATTTTAAATGACAGAAAGGAACACATGGGTCAAATATATGTAAATAATTATTAATTATAAATAGGCAGCTGCTACTTTAGCCATTTTCTAGCCTTGGGTAGCATTCTACATTTTCTTCTTTTTTTTTCTCTTTTCTTTTCTCCCCTTTTCTTTTATTTTTCCTTTCCTTCTCTTCTTTTATGTTTTCTTCTTTTCTTTCTGAGAGGGAGTGGACAATGCAAAGAGAACACTAGCCTTCTTTACTATAGTATTTTCATAACCACTGCTCTTGGCTCATGTGCTGGGTTCTGGAACCAGTTTCTAATTCAGACATCCTCAACTATCCCTCATGTCAGGAGCCAGTTAAGATGACATCAATCAATGCCCAGCATAAACACTGTCACCCAGTGAGCCTCGGCCTGTCTGAACAGATGGGGCTTAAATATCTGGACTCATTATTTATCTTCCAATCCCTTCCTCTCCTCTGGCAAAACACTTGAACACAGTTACAGTTAAACACCAAATGGCCTGTATTTTGGTTCACAGATTGCATTGTCCTTTTCTTTCTTTTGGAACATGGTTCTAGCCAATTATTATCTTTGAAGAACTGATTCAAGAAGATTTGTGTGACTAATTCACATCACTAAATGATCTGCTATGGGGTATTCTTTGGCAATTCTGATTTTATCTGGGATTCATGAGAAAGAAGAGGGTCTTTGCCTTGAAAGCCATGAGATGTGAACCCTGTCTCCATCCTCCCTACTTGAAATAAAGCAGAATACAGATTTCTGATTTTCTGTGATGACTTTTGGTTGAAAGGGGAAAGGGCAGTTGAATCAATTATTGAACGTCTCATGACATGTGGATAAGAGACTATGGCTTGCTAACACCATAAAACTGGTTGAAAACTATAATACGGGTAAATATAGGTGTGATAATCATTAAGTAAAATTGACCTTGTTCATCTGTTTTGTTATTATGAAACTACCATAGTTTTTGTGAAGAATTTTATTTTATTACTAGAGGCCCGGTGCACAAAATTCGTGCACGGGTAGGGTCCCTAGGCCTGGCTAGCGATCAAGGCCAATCTGTGGGCCAACCAGCAGGGCGATCAGGGGGCCCCCACTGGCACCCGCCTTGGTTGGCCTGAGGCCTACGGGCTGGAGGAAGCTCCTGCATTGAGCATCTGTCCCCTGGTGGTCAGTGTGCATCATAGCTACCGGTTGTTCCACCAGTCATTCTGCCATTCAGTCGATTTGCATATTAGGCTTTTATTATATAGGACTAGAGGCCCGGTGCACAAAAATTTGTGCACTCGGGAGGCGGGGGGAGGGGGGTCCCCCAGCCCAGCCTGTGCCCTCTCGCAGTCTGGGACCCCTCGGGAGATAACAACCTGCTGGCTTAGGCCTGCTCCCGGGTGGCAGAGGGCAGGCCCAATCCCTAAGTGCAGCCCCTGGTCAGGCTCAGAGCAGGGCCGATTGGGGAGTTGGGGCGCCGCCCCCTGTCATGCACAGAGCAGGGCGGATCGGGAGGTTGCAATGCCACCCTCAGTCACGCTCAGGGTAGGGCCGATTGGGGGGTTGGGGCACCGCCCCCTGTCACACACAGAGCA
>NW_005355237.1:484277-549827 GCF_000412655.1 Myotis brandtii | reverse complement strand
TTTTCTTTTTTTTTTTTTTTTTTCTGGGCCAGCTTTAGCTCTGAGGCCTCGCTGCTGAAAACATGGATACAATGTTTCGGTCCGGCTGGGTTTCAGTCCGGCTGTTTTCTGGGGTTTTGTTTACCTTCTTATTTGCAACATAGTATATAGTTGCTTAGACTTGCAGATGAGAGGCCAGCAAGTGAGGCATGGAACGTTGGAGTCTGCAGCAAGCAAGCCTCGTGCTCGCTTCAGTGCCTGGCTGCCGGCCGCCATCTTGGCTGACAGTTAATTTGCATATACTCACTGATTAGCCAATGAAAAGGGTAGCGGTCATACGCTAATTACCATGTTTCTCTTTTATTAGTGTAGATTTTATTTCTCTCATGTTTGAAGTCAACTCAATGACCTCTCCTTAAAGTATAAACAGCAATACTGGGCCCCCATTAATCAACAAATCTTTTATTTGTTGAGAATAAAAAAATAGACTAAAAGAGTGGCTGATTATTTTTATATGATGATGTTATAAATATTTTAGTTAGCATTCTTGACAATGTGCTAAAAATTGGCACTGATACATTATAAACTGTAAGTTGCAAACTGGTGACATACAGGTTGAACTCACCTTTCAGATGACATTTGCCAATCACAAAGTTAAACTATATTACTATTTTTTAATTAGTTGCCACAATAAAAGCATGGGGAATTTCAAATAAAATTGAAAACACTTGCCATGGAAGCAAAAAACCTCTTTTGACCCATATTAAGCTAGGATTTATCCTACTGTAAAGTTTTTAAGCTCATAGTTTTTAATTAAAAATTTTGCAATATTAGCTAATAAATTTTTAGAAATCCTTTTTACTATTTTTTCCATTATATTAATATAATTTCCCTCTTAATTTCATTATCCCAAATTATTTTTGTTTATTTTGCACATCTAATCCCATAACATAAATACCAAGTTCCTTCATTTTCCATCACACAATGCTATTTATTTTTCAATATGTATTGCTTTTTCTAAGATGTTATCATGCTTTTTGCTTTATAGATAATTTTTAATTTTTCTTTTAATTTTTAATCTAATTTATCTATTAGTGTCTGACATTGCTAAGATTTTTAACACCTGTAAATTATTTTTTTCTAATTTTATTGGATCATAATCATAGAATATGCCCTGAAAAAATTTTGAATTTTAAAAGATCTTATGACTGTTTTATGTAGACATAAATTAAATTCTAGATATTTTTATATGATGTTTAATATTATATATGTGTTTATTAAATCAAGCTTATTGATTGCATCATTCAACATCTCCATGTTCCCCTTTTTAAAATTTTGTCTACTAAATTTTTAAATTCTGAAGAGGTCTTTTGAAGTCTTCTTCTATAAATTCACAATTCAATCTTTTCCATTTCTTATTATATTTTTAATAGTTATGTCTATGTAGCGAGGTACTGTATTGTTGGGAGTATACAAGTTTATGACTATTATGTCGCCATATTGAATTTTGCCTCCTATTATTATACAGTGACCTATTTTAGCCAGCATTTGTGCTTTTAACAGTAATTGCCATCTTGTCTGATAGAATTACTATTTCCAATATGGGTATCTATTTATAGCAGTTTGTTAGTATCCCTGTGCTTAGATGTACTAGTGAGGATATGGGTTAGGCTCCTCTGAAAATATGCATAGTTATTCCCATCTCACAAATATAAAGGGAGGTGAGCCACAGTTGAGTGGCTCAATGGTGTTGAAGTCCAGGGCCTCTATCTTCTCAATTCAGATTCCAACTACTTCGATCACATCCACATTCCAGATAATTAGATGGAAAAGAGAACAAATGGATTGGCAGGACCTTCCTTTTCAAGGGAATTACTTGCAAGTTCTAGACATCACTTCCATTTTTATCCACTGACCAATATTTCATCTTTTAACCTTTCTTTATTTTTGCTTAGTTAGCCCAACAACTCATTCATTCCCCCCCGCCTGGGTAATTTATAAGTTATGCTATATATTTCCATTCCTTTTTAAAGATACAAAACCTTTATAATTGAAAAGTTACCAAATAATTTCTCTTGGGTAATATAGAATTTGGCCTTAGCCCAAAGAGAAGTATGGCCTTTGTCTTCAGTTCCTTTGGAGTAACCTCTAAACCATGGAAATTTCTCAAGTAATAGGAGTAACTTTGTTATTCATGGTTGGCCTCTCTGATAACACTTGATTATTTATGCTAATGAGGTGATTCATGGCAGACCCTTAGTAATTTATGTTAACAAAATTCCTTGGGATAGAGGTTGGCCACATCAGAAAGACCAACTATGTGATTAGAGGATTGGATTTTGAACCACATGATATCAACCTGACCTCCAGGGAAGGAAGGTAGTAATTAAGATTGAAGTCAACCATTGGGGCAATAACTCAATTAGTCAGCCTACATGATGAAGTCTCCATAAAAACTTTGTACACAAACTCAGATGAGCTTCCTGGGTTGCCAATACTCTGCACATATTGTTACACATCAATGCTGGAAGAGTAACTTATTCCTGAAGAAATGGAGTTTTCCTGGTTGAAACGCTCCTGTGTGGGTTCCCTAATTCTGCCCCATGTGTCTCTTCCTTTGGCTGGTTCTGACTTCTATCCTTTTGCTATAATAAAACTGCAAGTATAAGTATAGTGCTTTACTGTGTTCTGTGAAGTGTTCTGGCAAATAGTGAATCTGAGGAAATCTGTGGAGACACCCAAATTTGTAGCAGGGTGGTCTCAAGTGAGGATGGCCTCTGAGATCCCCACAATTGTGGCTGGTGTCAGACATGGGTAGACATGGAAGTCTTGTAGGACTGTGCCCTTAAGCTTGAGATTGGCTAATTTTGTGTACTCTGTTGCAATATTTCTCCTCTACCCACCTACATAAACTAAGCTTATAAGGATACTTTCTCTGCCCTCTCTCTTATAGTCCGTCTCCCTCCAGATGAAATGATAAAAATGCTTTACATCTGCTCTTTTTCCTTTCTCACCCCAACTTTAGCTGAAATAGTTTATTACTCTCATTTTTTGACTATTATTAGAACTTATCTTAAATATACTTCCTATATTTCAGAAAATTTTATTTTATATTGCATTGGTATTCCCAAATGATTTATCACTATTCGTTTAAATTTAACTGTAAGTTTTCTTTTGCACTACTTATTCCTCCCAATTCATTTTTTCTCATCCTGAATCTTTATTTCTTTCTCCTGATTCTTTTTTTTAATGGTTTAAGTTCTTCAGAATTTCCCTCAAATGTGGATCTATAGGCAATGATTATTCATCCCTGCTTCCTAGGAAGCCCTACTTGTTTTGGTGTAAGTACTGATAGTGCCATTTTTCACTTTCACTTAGGATGATAAATTATATGCCAGTCCAGTTCTGCTAGCAATCCTAGTTTATGCCTGTTGCTGTGGCATCATTATTAATAGTGGCACCTTTCACTCTCAATTAGAGTGATAAATTATATATTATCCTATGTAAGCAGACATACACTCTAAATTTTTTTATTAACTATACCTATCTTTCTCTTACATGTTAAGATATAGGTTTCTGCGGTTATAATTCTTACCTCTCATTTATTTAAATGTATTACCTCACCATACTCTAGCTTATTTTACTTTTGTAAGCATTTTGATCTTTTATTCCAAAACTTTAAGAAATTTTTATCTTTAAATTTAGAAATGTGTGTGTCTAGGTACGTGTCTTTTTTTTTTTCAGAACTCATACCAGGAACTCAGTACATTCTTTAAAATGATAAGTTCTGGACTTTCTATAGCCCAGGGATATTTTTGTGGAACCGTTGTTAAATTAGTGTAACCTCTATATCAGTCCCTTTCTCTTTTTCTGGAAATTCTAGTATTGCCATGTTGTATCCTGGCTTTATCTTCAGAATTTCTTTTTCATTAGCATCCCCATTTTAAAATATTGGCTCTGAGATTTTCTTTATTTCTTCTAGGATAATAATTCAGATTTTAACAACGACTTTTTCAGTTTACTTGTCAAATTGTTTAATTGGAAATGTTTTGTTGGTGAATTATTTACTTCCAAAAAGTAATTTCTGTGTTTAATTTTAATCTTAAGTGTTCATAGTACTTTTCTGTTCAAGTGACATTTCCCCCCTCCAGCAGCTCTATTTTGTAGGCCATCTGCTTTTTCGGTTGTTCTTTAAGATGTTTAATGTGTTATGATTTTGTTTGTCTGTTTGTTAGCTCAATAGAGTCAGATTCTGGCCTCTGAAATTCCCTAACTGTGATAGGCTCACAAATTATGTGAGGCAAAGCAGCTTCTACCCCCGTGAGCTGACAAGGTGGGGAAGGTAGCCTGGACTGATGGTGCTCTGAATGGTCAACAAAAAGAACTATTTCAGATTTTTGTAAATTGTAACCTTAATAAGTCTCTTATCTCTAACCAGATTACTGACACTGTGGAAGAGATGGACAGAGAGAAAGAGAAGTAAACAGGCTGACCCTGAAAGGGAGAGCTCTGGCCCACTTCCTGACCCAGCTTCATGACAGGAAGAAGTAGAAAAGAGAAGAGGCCATGCCCACTGGCTGATGAAGCCTGTCATCATGCTATACCTGACCAATCAGATTAATAATACTCCTTCTCAAGATTAATAAGAGCGAAAGGTGTCAGGACAATGAAGAAGCCACCCTTGGAACTGGGAGAAAAGTCAGATCCTTCTTTTCCTCTAAAGCTCTATCCAGTTGCTAAAACAATGAGGGAGTTGAAAACAAATACAACATAGTGTTTGTCATCAAAGAGTTCATTGACTAGTGGAGAAATCAGGCAGATAATCCAGACATATAAAAATATAATGGCGCCCTAGCTGGTTTGGCTCAGTGGATAAAGCGTTGGCCTGCAGACCAAAGGGTCCTGGACTCCATTCCGGTCAAGGGCATGTACCTTGGTTGCAGGCTCCTCCTCAGCCTGGGCCCTGGTCGGGGCTGGTGCAGGAGGCAACCAATTGATGTGTTTCTCTCACATCGATATTTTTCTCTGTCTTTCTGGGATAACCCTGTTTGAGGATTATGAAGAATATTTTTCCTAAGAGAAAGTATTTTTTTATAACTATAAGAGATACTATAAACTACGAGCATTAAAAAAATATCAGCGTGGATTTTTTTGAACTAAACATTTAAATATAAGTATGTCATTCTGAACAGAGTTTTACCACTATTATATACACATATATACTTTTCCCACATATTTAAGGGAACATTTTATTTTGTTGCTCGTTTTCATGTAGAGAAATTGCCCTAAACAATTTCTGCTTTTGCTTTCTCTCTTTTTAATCCTCACTTGAGGGTACTTTTCCATTGATTTTTAGAGTGGAAGGGAGAACAGGAGGGAGGGAGGGAGAAAGAAAGAAAAGAAATATAATGTGAGTTTGTAGAAGGTGATATGGGACCCAGAGGAGAACATTATGAAGTCTACCTGGGAGGTTTCTTGGTGGCCTCCCAGGGGAAGTATGTTAAAGGGGAGTCTCAGAGTCACCTTAAAAGATTAGGAATTTGCTAGGTGAAATAGCTAATGCAGAAGAGGGAACTGTACAAAAGAATCAAGATATGAAATAACATAACCTCACCTTGTATAACTAGAGTTCCAGATCCAAGTGGCATCATTGGGAGATCAGGTTGAAAAAGCAATAAGGATCAGAAAATGAAGGGCATCAGAGGTCTTTTATATCATGCTAAGGAGTATAAGTTTGGTCCTAGAGGTGATGAGGTATCAGTGGTAAGTTTGTGTCTTCTAATTAACATGGGCAAGTCTATCTCAATAGGTTTTAAGTTAGGAAGTCATAAATCTTGGAAGATTTATGATAGAACCCTCCACTCCCACCTATACAATTCTGGGGACATACTGATGCAAAAATTAGCAATTAGCGTTACAGAGCCAAATCAAAGTTTCCCTGTCCCTTCTTACAGACTTCACTTCAAACAAACAAAGCTGTATAAAAATTTTTAAATTGATTGTGGCTGCAAAATTGACTATTTTCTGCTATCAACAAAGGTTCCTATTAAAATAATAGTGCCAGTTTGGAAAGCACAACAAGAAAGACAAAAATTGGTGGTAATCGAAGCATCAAAGCATCTAAAGTAAAAAACCAAAGGAAATTACCTTTTATGTCCAATTATGATAACAATGTAACTTGATTTTTTTAAATTCAAAATTGGATTTGACTTTAACAAGCTAAAAAGTTATTTTGCCTTGGGTTGATGGCAATGGCAATTGAAAACAATCTCAAACTATGGTAAAAGTGTGATATTCAAAATAAATGTATCCAGTTTTCTTAACAATAATAAAAATATTATAAATGGTGGGGACATGTACCCTATGAGGTGGAAAAATAATTTTAATCAATTAACATTTGAGTATTCTTTTCTTTGGCTATGCTTTTTCTTATTTATTTCCACCATATGTATATTATGTTATAAATTGCCTTTAACAAAATTTAATTAGCTAGCATTTATAAAGCTGTCTAAAGATGGGCTTTGTATAATTGCTAAGCATTTTTTTATGACAACAAAGTATCAATATTTTCTCTGTGGTTGCTGCATATAATGAAAAAAAAGCAGAGACTCCAAAGGTCTGAAGAAACATTCTTAAGGAGTTAATTTACAGCTTACCCATCTATTTGTAGAGCTTATATATATATATATATATATAGCATTTCAAGGCTATGAAAAAAAATCATGCTCTAGTCCAGCCGTGGGCAAACTACAGCCCGCGGGCCGGATCCGGCCCATTTGAAATGAATAAAACTAAAAAAAAAAAAAAGACCGTACCCTTTTATGTAATGATGTTTACTTTGAATTTATATTAGTTCACACAAACACTCCATCCATGCTTTTGTTCCGGCCCTCTGGTCCAGTTTAAGAACCCATTGTGGCCCTCAGTCAAAAAGTTTGCCCACCCCTGCTCTAGTCACTAAGTCACTGAACATTATTAGCACACTAGAGGCCCGGTGCATGAAAATTCGTGCACTCGGGGGGGAGTGTCTCTCAGCCCGGCCTGCACCCTCTCACAATCTGGGATCCCTCTGGTAGGGTCCCTAGGCCTGGCCTGAGATCAGGGCCTATTGGGGCTTTCTTTCCCCTGGCTACAGGCAGCTGGCCCCACCCCCGCTGCCACTGCTTGCCATCTGTGCAGCACTGCCCCCCCCTTCCCCTGCCACTCGTGGCCTCCCTCTGCAGGCGACAGATGTGGGGTACAATGGCTTAGCTGGCCTGGGCCTCCCTCTGTGGGCCAATTGCTGGCCAGCCGCACACCTGCCACAGAGTTGCCACCGGTGGCCCGGGCCTCCCTCTTTCTTTGATGGGGGGTGGAGCCAGCCCTGCGAGGGGCCGTCTGCCTACCTAATCACCCCTAACCACTCACCTGCCTACCTGACCACCCCTACTACTTGCCTATCTACCTTATCACCCCTAACTGCTTGCTGGGGGGCTGGGTCAGCCTTGCGAGGGGCTGTCTGCCTACCTGACCACCCCTAACAGCTGGCCTGCCTACCTGATCACCCCTAATCACTGGTCTGCCTGCCTGATCACCACTAACCGCTTGCTTGGGGATGGAGCCAGCACGGTGAGGGGCCGTCTGCCTACCTGATTGCCGCTAACTGCTGGCCTGCCTACCTGATCACCCATAATCACTCTGCCTGCCTGATCACCCCTAACTGCTTGCTTGGGAGTGGGGCCAGCCCCGTGAGGGGCCATGGTGGTTCTGGTCTCTGGTCATTCCGGTCGTTCCATTGTAATGGTAGCTTAGGCTTTTATATATAGGCTAGTGGCCCAGTGCACGAAATTTGTGCATGGGGGAGGGGGTGTTCCTCAGCCTGGCCTGCACCCTCTCCAATCTGGGACCCCTCGAAGGATGTTCTACTGCCAGTTTACAGGGATCGGGCCTAAACCAGCAGTTTTAGGCCCTCTCGCAATCCGGGACTGCTGGCTCCTAACCGCTTACCTGCCTGCCTGCCTGATTGCCCCTAACCACTCTGCCTGCTGGCCTGCTCCCCCCCAACTGCCCCCTGCCGCTGGCCTGCTTGCCCCCAAATGCCTCCCCCACCAGCCTGATCACCCCTAACTGCCCCAGGCCCCTGTGGAATTGGGCCTAAACTGGCAGTCGGACATCCCTCTCACAATCTGGGACCGCTGGCTCCTACCCGCTCACCTGCCTGCCTGCCTGATCGCCCTTAACCACTCTGCCCACTGGCCTGCTTGCCCCCAACTCCCCCCTGCTGGCCTGCTCACTCCAAACTGCCCCCCTGCTGTCCTGATCACCTCCAACTGACCCCCACTGATGGCCTGCTTGCCCCCAATTGGCCCCCCTGCTGGTCTGCTTACCCCCAATGGCCCCGCCCCCCACCAGCCTGATCACCCACAACTGCCCTCCCCTGTTGGCCTCTAACCACCTCTACCTCGGCCCCGCCACCATGGCTTTGTCCAGAAGAATGTCCAGAAGGTCTCCTGGAAGGTCTCCCAGTCTAATTAGCATATTACCCTTTTATTAGTATAGATAGAGGCCTGGTGCATGGGCGGGGGCCAACTGGTTTGCCCTGAAGGGTGTCCCGGATCAGTGTGGGGGTTACTTGGGCATGGAGTGGCCTGGGCAAGGGGCCTGTGGTGGTTTGCAGGCCCGCCATGCCCCCATGGGGTGAGGATCCCCGCTGAGGGTGTGTGGCCAGCCTGGGTGAGGGCTGTTTTCAAGCTGGCTACACCCCCTTCAGGGTGGGGTCCCCACTGGGGTGCCTGGCTAGCCTGGGTGAGGGGCTGATGGCTGTTTTCAGGCTGGCCACAGCCCCTTCAGGGTGGGGGTCCCCACTGGGGTTCCTGGACAGCCTGGGTGAGGGGCTGATGGCTGTTTGCAGGCTGGCCATGGCCCCTGGCGATCTAAGCTCCCAGCCCCTCCTTTTTTTCTTTTTTCTTTTTTTCAGTACCTCCTTGAGCACAGGGAAGCAGGTATCTGGGATTTATTTATCTTCTATAATTCAAACTTTGTAGCCTTGAGCGGAGGCCAGGGCTGGCTAGGGCGGGTGGGAAGCTTGGCTTCCTCCACCGCCGGGGGCAACCCAAGCCTCCTGCTCACTCCAGCTCTGTGGTTGCCACCATCTTGGTTGGGTTAATTTGCATACTCGCTCCTGATTGGCTGGTGGGTGTGGCTTGTGGGTGTAGCGGAGTGACACCAATTTGCATGTTTCTCTTTGATTAGTGTAGATAGGTGGCCTCAGGTTACAAAATCCAGCATTCAAGAAGGAACGCTGGATAGTATTCATGGGAAGACAAATAGCATCACTGAGAACTGACCCTAGCCAATCTGGCCATATATAAAAGTAGCTGCAGGCAAAGTCAGAGGTGGCTAGTGTTTGTGATTCTCCATAACCTAGCTGCTAGGTTATAAAGAAAGAACATTACAGATTATTCCTCAATTCTATCCTCCACGTGGATATTCATTATATCACTATTTATTAACAAAGCTGGTGCAGAAAGGGTTTTCTACACTTGACAAATCCCTAGCTCTATGTACTTCAGGTGTTTCAATCATTAAAATGGTTTTGATAAGGACACAGCAAAATTCCTGATACAAGGAATCCATCTAAGTGATATCACACAATCCAGACATTTTCCCCAAACCAATAACCGCATACAAAGCCAATTAGGGAATACAGAACACAGATGCCATATCTGAGAGGTGCAGACAAGCAAGATTGGTTTAGCCAAACCACATATCTTGGACATTTTTAATTTTTCAAATAAGGCTCCTCTTAAAAATAAATGATGAAAATAACATTAATTTCACCAATAAAAGCCCACTTTTTACACTTATCATCTACTTAGTAAACTCTTATGGATTTGGTATTAATGGCTGAAGGACAAACTTCTCTGCTATTTTTGGAATGTAGCCCTTTATCATATTGACTCTAAAGTCCTAGCTGGTACCATCTAACTACTCCTAGAACAAAAATTTAAATAACTGGCATACACACACACACACACACACAAACACACACACTTTTAACTATTCTTATGTGTTTTGAAGTAAATTATAGGCATTATAACAAGTGTACTGGAAAAGTTATAGGATTTGAATAAAGGTCCCTTCAGCAA
Organism: Myotis brandtii; assembly: GCF_000412655.1. NCBI lineage: Eukaryota > Metazoa > Chordata > Mammalia > Chiroptera > Vespertilionidae > Myotis > Myotis brandtii. Next base: position 539,721 of record NW_005355237.1, on the reverse strand, counting down.
ATACTTGCTAAGGTATCTGATGTTTCAAAAGTTATTTAACTTCCTGTAGTCTCGATATATTCATCTATAAAGAAGAGAATATAGTAATACATATTTCACAAAACTGTAATAAGAATTAATTGAATTTTTGAAAAGTGCTTTATAAATGGTAAAGCATTACTTTTAAGTTTCATAAAGGTTAAATGATCCTTAAAGGCAGCTAGGAGAATATTTGTAGAAAGAAAAAGGAGGATTTTCTTAGTCCTATTTTATGCCAGGGGTTTTGCTGGTTGATTTATTGAGAAGATAAAAACACATAAGCCCTATAATCTTTAATGTCAAAATAGAAAACCTATAAGCCCCATCTTTGATTCAGGACTATCTAGTAAAAATCATTCTGATGCCAGGGACTATAAGAGATTTTATAAGCAAATTTTTATAAAAAATTGGGGAAGATAAAAGACTGTGGACTCAGGTACATTGCAGGAAACAAAATTCTGAAATTTAAATTGATTTATAGCTCATTAACAAAGATACAATATTAGGATATTTATGAGGTCTTCAACCTAGAGTTATTACAAATATACACTCTATTTTTTGTTAGAGTGAGAATTGTGTCAGATTTATATCTGTTCAGTATCTCCTTATCATAAAATGCCTTGGCTGTTTTCAGAGAATTTCTTTAAAGGCTAAAGGCTTTGGACTTCAAAAGTCTAAAGTCCTCTCCTATAAAGTGTAATCGATGATTCTGGAGCTATATATTCTAGTTGTTTGCATAGAAAGTGCTTTGGAAATTTTGTCCTTGTGCAAACATAGAGTGCACTTACACAAACCTAGATGGCATAGCTTACTACACACCTAGGCTATAAGCATGCACAACCTGTAGTAAATAGTGTAGGCAATTGTAACATAATGGTAAGTATTTGTGGATCTAAACATATATAAATATAGGAAAGGTACAATAAAAGTACAAAATAAAAGATTAAAATAATGGTACACCTATATGGGTTAGTTAGCATGAATGAAGTTTGCAGGCCTGGAAGTTGCTCTGGATGAGTCAGTGAGTGAGTTGTGAGTGAATGTGAAGGTCTAGGCCATCACTGCCCTGCTGTTAATTTTATAAACACTGAACACTTAGACTGTACTAAATTTATAAAAGTGGATCTTCAATAATAAATTAACCTTAGCTTTTTGTAACTTTTTTACTTTATAAACTGTTTATTTTTTTCAACTCATTTGTAATAGCACTTAGCTTTAAACACAAACACATAGAGCTATACAAAATATTTTCTTTCTTTATATCCTATTCTATAAGCTTTTTTCTATTTTAAAAAATTTTATTCTTATTTATTTATTTTTGTACTTTTAAACTTTTCTGTTAAAAACTAAGACACAGCCTTAGCCTGGTTTGGCTCAGTGGATAGAGCGCCGGCCCTCAGACTAAAGGATCCGGGTTTGATACCCGTAAGGGCATGCATGTACCTCAGTTGCAGGCTCAATCCCTGGCCCCAGTGGGGTGTGGGGGTGCAGGAGGGAACCAATCTATGTGTCTCTTTCACATTGGTGTTTCTCTCTCTATCACTACCCTTCCTTCCACTCTCTCTCTCAAAAAAAAAATCAATGGAAAAATATCCTCAGTGAGTATTAAAAAACATACATCCATACACAAAACCTAAAACAGAAATGTACACATTAGCCTGGGCTACACAGGGGCAGAGTCATCAATATCACTGACTTCCACCTCCACGTCTTATTCTACTAGAAGGTCTTTAGGGGCAATAACACACATGGAGCTGTCATATCCTATAACAGTAACTTCTGGAATGCCTCCTAAAGGACCTGCCTCGGGCTCTTCTCAAGGAAGTATCACTCTTTTTCAGAAACATAGCCAGGGTGGGTTTGCTTGGTTTGTTTCTTTTCTACATTATAGATTTGCTTGTAAGAGATAGTGCTCAATAAATGTTCCTCTCTCTTAATGAAAACCTTTTTATGTTGAGGTCCATGCTTTTAAACTTTTTAAGAAGGTTACTCCGATGTGCAAAAGTTTCTGTTAAACTTTTCCGTGTAAATTTTCTCCAGAGTTTTCCTTCTTTTTGTTCCCCTGCAGTTTCCTTTTCTTTTGCCTCTTCTTCAGCTCTACATGCCTGTTCTAGTTTCAATAATTCTTTAGTCAATTCCAGGAACCATCTCTAGGAGCTCCTCCATGCATCCTCATCCACACCCAGGTTAAAGTCGTATGGAACACTCCGGTTAAAATCATTTCCCATCTTACCCACAGCCTTGTTAACATCTGCAATGTCCTCATCCTTGGCAAATCCTTTGAAGTTATGAAGGAACCTTCTGAGTGTCTTATCCAGATGCCACTCATATACACCCTGGTGACATCCCCTAAGCACAAGCAACGTTCTTGACACAGTCATAGATGTTGTAATGCTTAGAGAATTGCATCTGTGTTTTCCTGAGTTGCAGCAATAGCCCAGGAACTCAGGTATTAGACCTTAAAAGCTGCTATAACTCCTTGACCCTCTGGTTGCATCAAGGAGGTGGTGTTTGGAGGAAGAGACATCACCTTGATATGGGATGCAGATCACCAATAAAAGAAGGGTATCCAGGAGCATTGTCAACCATAAACAAGTTATTTCCCAAAGGTACTTCTCCATTTTGCAGGCATGGCAATTCAGGAAGGCATCTTGCATGAGGAGCTGGAGCATCCGTGACGACTTTTTGCTCCTGTCGTACACTGAGAGCCTGTGCTTGTTGACATGCTGGAAGGCCCTAGGGTGCTCACTGTGCTGGATCACAAAGGGTTCCAATTTGTAGCCTGCAACATTGTCTTCCAAGCGAAACATATCCTGTCCTTAAGTGTCTTGAAACCTGGCATTGACTTGGTCTCCTTATGGATAAAACTCCTTTCAGGAATCCATTTCCAGAATAAGGACGTGTCATCCATATTGGATATTTGCTCTAGCAATTAATTTTCCTCCATAATCAGCTTATCTAGAGTTTCCAAAAATTCTTCAGCTGCCTTCCCATCAGCACTCACACACTCTCCATCATTTTCACAATAATATATAAGGAATAATGATTTTTGAATCTTTTAAACTACCCAGATCTAGCAGCAAATTCATCCTAGTCAGGTCTAATCTTTTTTTTCAACATTACAAACTTTTCACAGTGATTATCATGGTGCTGAGAGGAATATACTTGTGTATCTGGTCTTCAATCCGGATCATTAGAAGTTTCCCCCTGTCTGATGTAAACCCTTCATTGCTATGGCCTCTTACTGGCAACATTAGCAGCCGACTGGGTACACTTACTGGCCATGATGAACAAAACAACAGGAGATTAAATCAAGCACAAGAGATATGATGCAATCAAGAGATGTGGTAAACAGAAGATGTTTGAGGCTGCTGCCAGTGTAATGCGGCATACTGCTTTGCAGCAAACTTTTTCTTTATCGGTAGAAATAGCCACTTTAAAATAATGATTAAAAGTATAGTATAGTAAATACATAAACTAGCAGCCACCATTTATTAGTATTACCATGTATTCTGCACTGTACGTAATCAAGTATGCTATACTTTTATAGGACTGGCAGCACAGGTTTCTTTACACCAGCATCGCCACAAAGAGTGAGTAGTGTGATGTACTACAACGGTATGAGGGCTACAGTATCACTAGGCAATAGGAATTTTTCAGCTCCATTATAACTTTATGGGACCACCATCACATCCACAGCCCATCATTCAGTGAAACCTCGTTATGTGGAGGATGACTGTATTATAATTCGAAATTGTTTGGTGCCCCTCCTTGGAGAACTCTAATTTCATGACCTATGGTTGACAGAATCAGCCAATTAGATGAGAATAGAAATGACTGAATTCCATTTCAAGCAGAAATGTTAGGAGCCAGCATATACTTTCCCTCTGTTATGAGCTTAATAATGTTTTATACATTAGATATTCCAGAGGGTCTGGGAGGGAAGACAACATGAGGAGGAGCTGCAATCTAGCTATGGGACACATAGCATTAATGATGAATAAACCTTTGCTGCCACAGACCATTAAGATTTTAGAGTCTTTTGTCACTGCAGTCTGTCCTGACCTGTTTCTACTATGTTCCCACCTACAATCTGAAACTTCATTTGAATATAAAACATTTAAAATTCCATTGTTACTTTGTTAATCAGAAAGAATTATATTCTGTATCTGACTTTCTTCCTTCAAACCACACAGTGACTGACACGGATTACTTTGTAAAGATAATATGAAGGCTTATTCTCTTTTACAGCAGCTCTACCTGGATCCAAATTAAATAGGAAGCCAGCAAGACAGGTTTCCTGTGCTCTATATAAGAAAGGAGAAGAAACATCACTGGCAGCAGAAAAGGACTAATACTGCCCAGACATGTAGTAGTCACTTAGTAAATATTTGTGGGATGAATGGATAAAATATGATACCAATGAACTCAAATAACAATGACATGCTAACTGCTTCTTTTCCTACAGTATTATTCAGTTCTTGTATAAAATAATTGTATCAGGAACAAACCCAGAATTTCAGTGGCTTAGAAAATGAATAAATCCCTTTATGTATACTAGGTCTGTTGGACAGTTAGTATGACTCTACTTCTAACTATATGTCCAGTTTAGGTCTGCCCACATGTTTCTATTCTGAGACAGTGGCTATTCAGTGAATGCTCTTCTCATGCTGAACAACAGAAACACAAGAGGGTAAATCAAACCATGTACTGTATACCCTGCTTGCATATGTGTGTACATTTTATTACTCCAAACGAGGCACATAGCCAAGCTCAATGTCAATGAGAAGGAGATGTATTCCCTACCTATTCTCCTGGAAGACACATGGCAAAGTATATGGATGAAAGTTGTATTATGGGGAGGTGTAAAGCAGTGGTGGGGAACATCTGGCCCGCGGGCCTTATAAGGCCTGAAAAATCATTTGGTCTGACCCTGCCAAGGCATTAGGGGTGAGTTAATTAAATGTTTTACCAAATATAGCAGGCTAATGTTTAAATTGATAATTTTATATGGCCCACGAATGATGTTATAAATATCCAAATGGCCTTTGGCAGAAAAACGGTTCCCCACCCCTGGAAAGGGTTGGGATAAAAATACTATTGAAATTATTCACTAAAGATTTTTTTATAAAGATTTAAAAGCAACAACAACACATCTATACAGTACTAATTACCTCTGTTGAGAACTTCATAGCAATCTTGAGACTGGTCCACCAAGGACTGCTTAAACTTAATTGTTGTGATCAGTTGTAATTCTGAAGTTGACAAATGTTAAAATAGGACCCTCTGCTAGGAATAAACAATCTTTTTATAAAGGCTAATTTTAAATTCAAGAAGTAACTGTAAACTTCTGAAATATATTTTGAACAAGGCTTTGTAATGATACACATATAACTATACACATATGTTAGCATGTGTATAATGGTGTTGATTAATTATATGTGCAAACTTGGTTAGACCACCGTACTCCAGTATTTGTTCAAATACTAGTCTGGAGGTTTCTGTGAAGGTATTTTTAAAGATCAGATTGCCTTTTAAATTAGCAGACTTTGAGTAAATCAGATAACCCTCCATAATGTGGGTGGGCCTCATCCTCATCCGATCAGTTGAAGGCCTTAGAGAGAAAGGCAGAGCTTCCACCCAGGAGGAGGGATTCTACCTCTAGACTGTCTTCCCACTGGAGCTTCAACACGCACTCCCCTGGGTCTTCTGCCTGCTGGCCTGCCCTGCCTATACTGGACTTGCCAATCAGCACAATTACTTAAATCCTAGCCAATTCCTTAAAATAAATCTCTCTACATATACACATATCCTATTGGTGCTGTTTCTCTGGGGAACCCTGACTGATACAATGACTAATAGAATTTGTGAATGACAGAAAAGTTATCAAATGGAAGATAATTATGAATTTTATAAAATTATGGAATGACTAATGCCTTTAAAAGATCTCTCATTTTATATGTGAAGTATGTTATCCACTTTTTATTAATTGAAAATCATAGAGACTAGATGAAGAATGCAGACACAGCATCATCAATTCTACTTTCTGCACCAAATCCTTTTTTAATATATATTTTTATTGACCAAATCCTTTAAAATAAAATAAAAATTATACTAGTAAAAAAAAAAAAGTAAGGCATATGGAACTTTTACTATGGCGGTTCTTAGTAAACACACATATGCCTCTTCCCGCCCCAGCCTGAGCTCACCACAAAACCCCCTCCTTCATCTACAAGCTGGGCCCTCCTCCGGAATTTCCTGTCTACTTCATAGCATGGCCATCCGTACCCCTGGCCAATCCAGTAATTTGGGAGGCCTCCTTGATCCCTCACCATCAGCTCCTACAGCTAATCATCACACCTTATTGATTCTATAATGCAATAATTACTATACTAGTTTTATTAAATCTTATCTTGCCAGCCCTGATTGATTTTTTAAACAGCAGACAGAAATAATTTGAACATTTCTCTTCTCCTCAGTGCTTCCCATTATGTGACCTCCTTCCTGCTGCCCAAACAAGGCGCACAAGACTCACAAGACTGTTCTGGCCCAATACTCCACCATCACCTATGGCCATTGCCACCTTTACACTCAGAGCTCCACCAGGTTATAATTAATTCTGTTCCTCCTATCAGTCATCCTGCTCTTTCTCACTAGAGTCTTCACAAGCAATTCCCTTGTCTAAAACAGGCTTCCCAGACCTTCTTAACCTGGCTGCCTACCACCATTCATTACTGAGGTCTCACATACACCCCCACCTGCTATGGCTCATATAACACAGCACTTGATCTACCCCACTGTATTGTGAATGCCTGTTTCTCTGTCCTTCTTTTCTGCTCCATTACATTATGAGATCTATGAGACCAGAAAGCAGGTGTGTCTTGCTCACCACTGTGTCCCCAGTGCTTATCTCAGTACCTGCTGCACATAGTAGGAAGGCAGTACCTGTGCATAATAAAAATGAATGGGCCAATGAGGTGGATTTTCAAGCCCATTTTGAAGCTGTATCTGGGTCAAACTGGTGGGTGTAAAATCCTTTCTTGTCTATTCTGGCCTCTGTGGTGACCTCAGAAGAATCACCGCATTCCTGCGTTTTCATAGCTGTCTGTAGCTGGTGTGTTTGAAGTTCAGTAGTTCTATGAAGTTCTGTGGTGTGAAGTATAGCAACTCCCCTCAGCAGTAAGAGACTTTTTCACACTTTATTTATGAGACTAGAAGTGCTGATTCTTTCACTGCAAATTCCTTCTTCAACTGATTGATTTTATTTTTTCAAAGGCTTAGAATTACTTTTTTAAAACTCTATTTATGTGATTCTTTTCAGTTCTCTGAATGCCACTGGTTTTTATTACCATTACAATTGGAAAAAACCAGCCAACTATGCTGACTGGGTCAGAGTCTTCTCCTTAGCTTAGATTTTCAAACTTTTCTTTTTGATTTAAAAAAACACAAAACAAATAAAAAGTACATTTCTAGACAGGAGTGATTTGATACATGCGGGATGACACTCACCATCTATAATCTTAGTTCTTTGAACAAAATGCTGGAAAATCTATTCCCTATCTCTGTTATCTGTTTGTAATGATAGGAATGCATAGATTTCAGAGCTTAAAATCAAATATTTCCCCATAGTGTTGGCTTCATCCACATTTGACAATAAATGATTGTTCATCATGAAAAAGACATACAGGATGTGGAGTCTGATGGACATGCGTGAAGTTGGAGTCATGACTCTGTGACTTCCTTGGCTGTGTAAACTTTGGAATTTCAATAAATTCTGTAAGACTCATTTCCACCCACTTATTTCTTTAAATCGTTTACCATAGTACCTACAATAGGGTTATCTTGAATAATAATTGCCTAATACACATAAAGTGCTTTTTTTGTGTAATTTGTTATTGTTATAATATCCTATATAATAAAAGGGTAATATGTAAATGGACTGAATGGCAGAACAAACCAAACAACCAATCAAAGTGTAATATGCTAATGATATGCTAAGGCTGCTCAACCACTTGCTATGACATGCACTGACCACCAGGGCACAGATGCTCCGACCAGTAGGTTAGCTTGCTGCTGGGGTCCAGCCAATCGGGACTGAGGGAGATGGGCCGGATATGCCCTGGAGCTCTCCCACAGTCCCTCCCCAGCCTGATTGTGCACCAGTAGGGTCCCTCAGCCTGGCCTGTGCCCTCTCGCAATCCAGGACCCCTTGGGGGATGTCGGAAAGCTGGTTTCAGCCCAATCGTGCAGGCCACTCCCCTTGGGAGGGCGACAGATGCAGGGCTCATGGCTGGCGAGCGCTGCTGTGGCAGAGAGAGCCTCTCCTGATCAGGACTGATTGGGCACAGTGGGGCCAGGATGAGCGGGAGCGGCAGGTAGGAGCTGCAGGCGGCGTTAGACTGCGGGTTTCAGTCCAATCCCTGCAGGCCACCCAGAGGGACCCCACCTGTGCACGAATGCGTGCACCAGGCCTCTAGAGAATGTATGTTACAGTTACTATTTGTGGCCCAGTTTAAAGCAATGATACATTGTTATATAATTTGAACTTGAATGAAGCATGTTGACCATGGATAGGGTAGAGTAGGGGACCTCAAACTTTTTAAACAGGGGGCCAGTTCACTGTCCCTCAGACCGTTGGAGGGCTGGACTATAGTTTAAAAAAAAACTATGAACAAATTCCTATGCACACTGCACATATCTTATTTTGAAGTAAAAAAACAAAACAGGAACAAATACAATATTTGTATTTGCATGTGGCCTGCGGGCCGTAGTTTGAGGACCCCTGGGGTAGAGTATCAGGGTGATCCATATTTTTCCCATTTTCACTAAGGTGGTTCAAGTATTAGTACAGAAGTTACAACTAACCTTCAAAGGCCCATGCTACAGAATACATCACAACCCTGAGCCTTCAGCTTTCGAGGCCATCTGATGTCAGGTGCTATGATTATTATAACTTTTTCTGAACGTCATTCTTGAGCTCTGAAATGACATATTACACCCATTATGGTCCTACCTCTAAAACAGTGATGGTGAACCTTTTGAGCTCGGCGTGTCAGCATTTTGAAAAACCCTAACTTAACTCTGGTGCCGTGTCACATATAGAATTTTTTTGATATTTGCAACCATAGTAAAACAAAGACTTATATTTTTGATATTTATTTTATATATTTAAATGCCATTTAACAAAGAAAAATCAACCAAAAAAATGAGTTCACGTGTCACCTCTGACACGCGTGTCATAGGTTCGCCATCACTGCTCTAAAAAATGTACTTGACTCTTGAATCTTGAATTTGAAAGCAGACTATGGATAGAATGCCGCTCAACCTGAGCTTGGCATGTGCAATGGCCTAAAGATTTTCTAGAGTTAGCACTTCTCACCTGCTGACTCAGATGGGAAGCACTCTCGACTGAAGTATTGTGGCCAAGATTTCTATTTAAACAATGCCCCTTTAATTTTGTAAGCACTTAATGAAGTGGTTTCTCTGACTAGGTACTTTACTTGAGTGATTAAAAATGACAAATTTTACTCAGGGTTTTGGCTCAAAGGAAGATGTTTTAATTATCGATGGCTGCTTGACAGATCATCTACAGCAATGGCTGTGGCAGACACACACCAAGGCGACCAAAATAACTCTTAAATGCAGGGGAGTCTGTGAGTTACCTTTGATTATGTTACTACATTATATACGGCTCTGTCTTAGAAGTTTGAAGCAAGAAGTAAAACAGCAGCCACATTGTGAACTGCCTGAGAGAAGGACCTGAGAGAAGTCTTCAACCATCAACCAGTAAGAAGCCCAGAGCTGCAAGGAAATAGATTCTGCTGACAGACCCCCTGAATGAGCTTGGAAGCAGATTTTCCTTTAGTTAAGTTCCAGATAAGATGGCAGCTTGGATAACACCTTCACTGAAGCATTGTGAAGCATTCACTGAAGTTGTGAGGTACTCTGCAGAAGACCCAGCTCAGCCATTACCCGATGCCTGACCCAGGGAAATGGTGAGAATACATGTGTGTTGTTTTAAACAAGTTTGTGGTAATCAATACAAATAAATACAGTGGCTTAGATTTACTATTTCTCATGTTTCTTTGGGTTGACATGGCTCAGGAGGGAGTGGGAGGGTAAACATGTGAGTGCTTGCAGCTGGGAGGTCAGACGGCATGTATGGCCTCACCCACCCCCTCTGCTCCTCTCTATATGGCTCTCCAACAGGAGAATTGGACTATTGAACTTGCATGGTGCCCAGAGCTCAGAGAGAGAGAGAGTGTTTAAGGCTTGGACTCAGAAGTCCTAGAACCTCCCTTCTGTCATACTTTATTGCTAAAATGAAGTCACTAGGCTATTCCAGGCTCAAGGTAGGGAAAATAGGCTCCACCTCTTAATGTGGGAGCATCATGAACATCCTAGAAATTGTCGATAACATTATTTGTAAGTAATTTGCCACAATCCATCCTCTGGCCATAGCAATTCCCATCCAATCCACATGCAAAAGTCTCTCACCCCCCACTGCAGATATCTTGTGACCCATACTTATGTCCAGAGAAGGTTCTTCCAGTGTGGATATGGTAAATCTGGAGACTTATAATCCAAAAAGATAAGTTCGGCATATAATGTCAAGGTGCATGTCCTCAGAGCACACTCCAATAGACAAGAATACCTTGATTAGGATTCAGTTCTGTCCCCTGGGAATGATTTTCTGCAGCTCTGAGCTCCATCCTTGGACTCTTGCCTCTGCCTTCTGAATCATCCTTCCTTTTCTGTAACAAATGCCCTATATTTAGAGCTGAGTGGCATCCTCCGTCTTCACTCTGCCCACAGAACATTGGGGTCCTAAAGTCTCTTTTCTTTTTAAACTTTCTTTGTTTCAATCCAATTTAATTCAACTTCCTTTTAAAAACACTGTTTCCAAGGTATCAAATTATAATCCACTATATTAGAAAAATGCCACAACCACAGATTTCTTCAAGGCGGCTCTCTCTCTAGTTTGGGTTGATATTCAAGATGCCCGAGGATAATATCTTTAAAATTCTTTGAAGACTTCTGTCTGCTTGAAAGGCTCTATAAGGCATTGCCCTAAATCTTTCAGAGTTCTTAACAAGCAGTATTACAACATACCATTGATTTAATCTTAACCCCGTGGCCATATTTTTACTATCAGAATCTCAGTTTGATCTTTGTCCTGAAGCTATTTCTTATTTTAAGAACCATTTGTCAGATTGAGGAATTGGGAATAAAAATAGTGTTATTTTCCGACCCAGTGAAACCTGGGTTCTTCTCAATTCTGCCTGAAAACTGTAAATATCCTTCTTTAGTTCATCTGATACTTTCTCATAGGTAGTTTTAAAAAGGCCAGTTTCAAAAATTTACCTAGAAATCTCCCCAGCCAGATCCAGGATTCATTAGGTATGTTTTCTGTCTTCTAAGTAATTTCAGTCAACAATCTCTATTTTTCTGCCAATATTTAAAGGTCCTACCTTTTTTCTAATCTCCCATTGCAATTTCCCCAGTTTCTATTCTTCCTCCATTAACAACCTGCTCACCATTCAGGCCTCTGCCAGATACCTAGCAACAATGGCAATGCCATATATTTTATGTTGTAATTTGTACCAAAGTTCTAGCAGCAGAACTGCCTCTGAGGAGCTTTGGCTACACCTGGGATTGATCTGGGTGATAGGATCAAACAGTTGGAGCTGATTTCATAATGGGATGGGATTTGGGGGGAAGAAGTGAATGTGTTTTGCAAGTGGAGGGGATGTGAATTGTGGTGGCAGAATATGAGGAGAAGTGGACTCCAAATAGGGTTATCAACACTTCCTTCCACCCTGCAGATGTACGCCACTCTTGCCACCAAGAAGTAGTTTTGACCTGACCAATGTGCTACATGGTTAGAGAGTCTGGCCTTGGGTTGTGGATTCAATTCCTGGTCAAGGGCACATTCCTGCACGTTTGATCTCCAGCCCCTGTCGAAGCACATTCTGGTGGCAACCAATCAATGTGTCTCTTTCAGATCTCTCTCTCTCTCTCTCTCTCTCTCTCTCTCTCTCTCTCTCTCTTTTCCTCCCCTTCCCTGACTCTTTTCCACTCTTTCTAAAAAAAAAAAAAAGAGTCAATGGAAAAAATATCTTCAAATGAAGATTAACAGAAAAAAAAAGTGGAGTCTCTTTCCTCTTGGCCTGATGTCATGATTTGCGGTCATTCAGCTGAAATGACATTTGGGCCCAAATGTTAAGAAGACTGGCATCCTCTGCTTTCAAACTCTTGGAAGACAGTCGTTTGACTAGTCTATGTCATGAGACCACATTGTAGAGGATAAGGTGCTTTGTTGGTCATTTCAGCCAAAATAATGTTATGTTGTATGGTCACTAAGATTTATAGTGTTTTTCAAAGGCAGCAACAGATAACAAATATTGATCATGGAATCACATACAACAGCTATATTACATGTCAGTTAAAACTATGGTTCCCTCATGCATAGCTTGATTTTTATGTAATCATGCCACAAACACAGTTGCATGTATATATCAGAATACACTATCTGAATAATGTGGGATTAGAAATAGTTTTTTAAATTATTTAGCAATTTCATTAAACATATTTGTTTAGAATGAGTCAGAAAGACCAAAGATTGAATAAGAAATATATGTGGATTCCATGAATGTGCAGGGATCAATTACTTGATAACCTGTTTGTTAAAAGGCAATTACAAATTTCTCAACATATGCATACCAAAAGGTCAGGTGACAGATATTGAACACTAATCATATGTCTAGTAGTTATACTTTATTTATATAATTTACTCACATATTAGGATGGAGGCTGGATTAATATGCTTAGGAAAAGCTCATATTAAATTGTCCTCGTGTTTAGCTTTCTTTTTCTCATTAGGATTTTCTCCTCATTAGCTGAAAAACAGTGTCATATAGTTAGCAACAACCAAGCAAAGGTTCTGTTGTAAACCTAAAGATTATATAACTAACCAAGTTCTACAAACTAGAGGTTAGGAAAATATAAAACCTAAGCCACAGTGAAATATAAACATACTCATATAAACATTGCTTTTTCTATGAGGAAATCTCGTTTCAGGGAGATCAGGTGTCTTGCCCAAGACTGCATCCAATTTGTCTGTACCAGACATCCACATCTTTCTTTTTCTTTCCTCTGTCAACCACAGTGCCTCCTAGAAACTAAGGTGCTCTGTACAGTGTGCAACCTTAGGATATGGGATTGAACAGACACTGGTGAAAGGCGGGCAATCTTTTTAGAGGCTATTGTTAAATGTAACTCTAGAAGGCACTAGTCTCTTACAGAACATATCACTTGTGATTATTAATCACTTGCTATGGTTGCTTTCATTTTCTGTAACATTGGAAGTTCCAATATAATGTTTCAGTTCTTAGTCATCCTATGCCAATTGACTCATATTTGAAAAAAAAACAAAAACACAACATATCAAGGAAAGGAAAATCAAATGTCATCTACTAAAAAATATTGCCACCTTTTATTGAGTGTTTACTATGTGCTCTCAACAATTCTATATATAATAATTTTATATATAATAATATATATATCTAAGGACTTGTTTCACTCATCACTGTTACTCAGGGTAGAATCAAAACACAAGACAGACAGCAAGATAGGCCATGTTATTGTAAAAGGTCAGTTTAATGAAATAATTTTGGCTAATTTATCTGGATACACCACCAGTAAACAAAGCAGAGGAAGGAATCATAGTTCTCAAAAAATTTAGCCTCCTGCTTCACATCCTCAGAGATTCTAATTAATAAATTGTATCAGTCATAGGTCCAGAAAGGATCAAGAGATGTGATTCAAAGAGTTTATGAAGAAACTATTTTATTTATGTATTTAATTTTTGAAAAAATTCTTTAAAAAGCAAATTCATGAGGGGAGGGAACACAATATCAGAATTTTAAATAAAGTGCCATATAGAACCACATTGAAACCTGAAGCAAAAGAAAAAATCAGTAGTAGTGATTCTGACTTTGTTTTTAAATTTTGATATTGTCTTCACAATATCAAAATTTAAAAACAAAATTTAAATTGCAGTAATTTAATTTTTTAAAATATTGTATTAAACATTATTATTCTTGTTTACTGAGTGTGTGTGTGTGTGTGTATTTAACATATTCCCTTCCTTTTTTTAAGACATGCGCCTGAGTGTCCTCACTCCACTTGTGTCTTTACCACAGAGAGAGAGAGAGAGAGTGTGTGATATCAGCAGACAAACATAGAACCACTTCTACTTTGAACTGCTTAGAATCACATCACGGCTTTACTAATTAATAACCCTTGGATCATTTACTTCATACTTCACCTCTATATAAACTTATTTCATAGACTGTTTTGAGAATTAAATGAACTAAACCTTAGGAAACAGTACAATGCCTGGCACAAAGTAAGTTCCAATAAATAGGAGCTAGTGTTTTTATGTTTGGAGCTCTAATTTTACTTGATGACTTGAGGAAAGACAATTCTTCCTTTTATAATATTGTAGGCTAAAATAAAATGCTTGTTTAGACTTTTAGATAGCACCAACAGCAATAAAGAAAATCTCTGCTTGCGACAGGCCTCCTGAGAGGTCTCATCCCAGACCAGCTCTATCCAATAGCACTTTTGAAAGGATGGACATATTCTGTGATCTATGCTGTTCAATTTGGTAGCCACTAGCCATGAGGTTTGATCATGCGGCTAGTGCAACTGAAGAACCAAAACTTGATTTTATTTCATTTTAGTTGATTTAAATTTAAACAGTCACATGTGACTAGTGTATACTTTACTGGACAGGTAGAGACACGGGAGAATATCAGCTTACTTTTGTATTCCATGAGGAAACACGAGAATCAATGTGGAAGTACCTTCTAAAGACTTATCACAAAGGAGGTGTCCACTAAAGGCTATTTCTCCTGACTCAAACCTATAGGACTTCATTACCACCCAGACTTGATTTCCCTACACAAACTACATCCAAAGTTTGCAGTCTTTGTAGTGGGGTCCAAAGTGAAAGCCACAAATCAAGAAATGTACAAGATGATCCATTGTGGACAGAGAGAAAATACAGTTAGAGTATATGCTATTGATTTGTAATACAAATATGAGGAAAAATTAAGTTTGTGTTGTTTAATAAATGGGCCAACCTCAACCCCTGCCTTGCTCAATCCCTGCCTTATAAGTCCTCACGTGGCCTGACCTATATCAGAAAATAATCCCTGAAAAGAATAAAAATGCCACACAACAGAAGTGTAGACAGGGGTGTTCTCACTGGATGGTTTGTGTATTGTTAACATCACATTTTGCATTTTATGGGATGATATCATATGGTTAATTGTATTAAAAATAAAGATTTTAAAATAGCAAAATCCTTTCAATATTATGTGATAACATGGGAATTGGCTGTAAAAACTTTTATACACACAGAATTTTCTTGGCTATCTTTTAACAATGTAGTGAAAAGAGTTGTTGATCCTAAAGGTGAATTATGTATTTTTATTCTACAAAAGACAACTGTTCCAAATGTGCTGATTTTTTTTTTCTTGTATGAGAAGTGGCTGTCCGGTAGTAGCTATCTATCAGATCTTTAAATCAATAGGTAAACTCTTTTAATACATCTTTTCAAGGTAAAAGTAATATTTCAACAATAAGCAAAAAAAAAAATTGCTTTCAAGAAATGCTTGCTGTGGAGAGAGTATTTGGAAAATAGATGTGTAGAATTGTTTCCATCCATCTTTGGTGTTGCTGCCAAATCTCTGTATGTCTCCCATAAAAACACTCATCCCTGCAGACTTAAAACCTCACACACATAATTTTTTAGCCATCCTAAGATTCACACAAATGATGTTTTAGAAGGTTTGACACATCTTTTTAAAGAATTTAAAAGTGCACCATTTTACAGTTAAGTTGAAAACAACCAATTGAATCAGAAAAGAAGGAAACTTATAAAACAACAAACTCTGTAACTGGTGAATAAACTTTAGAATCATGTGTAATAATTTTTAAGTACACTTGATGGTGCCTTTCTTCCCATTGGATTTATAATTCCTTTTCAGCTATGACAGCAATAAAATGAGGCACGGAAAAAATAAAACCAGAATCACACCTTTACATTGCTGTCACAAAATGCTAAAGCAAGATTAAAAATCACTGAGGCAAATCCAATTACATTGCTTTTCCTGCAAATTATAATGTATTTATATATTAATAATATTTATTTATAGTAAAAATTATTTTATACCTTTAATAATGGTTTACCTCATTCTCTTAAAATGTCTATTTGTATATATCATATAATATTTATTATATATTAGTACCATAACATGTAGCTTTTTAAAAATATAAATAATCAGATATCGAGAAGGTCTAATTACTGATACATGTGAGTTATCAAAAATGTCTGTTTAGATAGTTTATTTCTTAGTCTACTCTGTATGTCTTGACTTTCTAATTAGGTTAGAAGAGCCTTGGTGCATGTAATTTTTGAACCTCCTCCTCAATTAGGATATTGTTTAACATATAAGAAAACAGGCAACAATAAAAACAGCTATTGCTTATCAAATGGTATGCCAGAAATTATATTGGTGATTTACAGCATAATACAAGCTGCCAAGGAAACAAACTTGTGAATTAAATATATTTCTTTCTGGATCTGAATAATATTATTACTAATAAAATCACTGTAGTAATAATAATGTCTAAGATTTATTGAGTTTTTATTACATGCCAGGCTTCAAAGTTCTTTACTTTGTATCAGATAACACAAGAATTCTATGAAGAATGTACTATTATAGTTATCCTATATAGAGCTTAGTAACTAAAGTTTAAAATATAATCTAAATAACTAAACTAAGCTGGTAACTGGCAGATGCAATATTCAAGTCCTAGAGCCCATCTCTTAAGTACACCTGATACCCCTAAAGAGTATGCTCTTTCCAATATGGCACCCTTCTTCTTACAGGTTGATTGACGTTCAACAACAATAACAGTATCATTTTGAATATCATCATTAGATAATTTCCAAGTTTTTGTACTATTCTTCAGGTTTTATACTTTTAATGAATTCTTTAAAGAGCTAAGATTAATAAAGATCAAAATGTTGGAGGCCAAAGAGATAAATTTAAAAAGTGAAAAATTTGTCCACATGAGTTAAATTCTGGATTCCTTTAGATAATATAACCATAGTGTTCTGTTTACTTATTTAATAAAGCTTTTGAATTGTCTCACTTCTGCACTGAGTATGTGTGCTGGTAGGCACAATGTGAAGAAGGGTTCTTTTTGTAATTAGACAATAATAGGGTCTAAGATATTCACTGTAAAATATGTGGCAAGTTAGTGAGCTCTTATTCAACCCACTTTTTAATGCCATTTGAGAATTTTGCATTCTAGGCTTTCTACCTATCATCCTGGAATTTCAGTAACTTGCAAAAAATCAGATCTGAGCATTGCAGGTTGTCTATTTACAATTGCCCTAGCAATTGACCCTATGTAGCTATTATTAGCTATTGACTGAAAAGGCTCCAAGGGAAATGGGATGTAAGATGCACTACAAGTAGACAAACATTGTACTTACCATGACAAAAATCCTTCTGTTAGATGTTGAGGAATCCTAAATTTAAACTGGTATGTGCTTTCCCCCATAGAGTCTGTGGAACACTCACTGTGGCTATGTAGTTGCATTTCTGTTAAAAGAAAATTTAGTCTCTATTCACTGATTATGATGCCATGTTGCATTAATAGATCTCCTGTTATGTTAAACCAGCTGGACACACTTGACTAACTCTCAAAAGCAATGGATAATTACATTAGCTGTCTGGCCCAAGTTCTAACTTTCCATCTCTGAATGGGCTCTAGTTGCTGATACTGCTACTTGGGAGATTAAGAAACAAAGTTAGAAGAGTGTTCCTAAGAGCAGTAGAAAGGCCGGCATAGAAAGAAAACATAGACAAGGCATTTGAAGATACAATTGTTATTCACTAGGCTTTTCAAACTTAGATGGCTTAGCCCTGAAAAATAACTCAGGGGCTCTCCATAAATGAGTTACAGAAGGATTTCCAACTCAGTTCAGAGGATTTAATTCAACAAATGCTCATTCACCATCCCCCATGAGGATTAAATCGGAGTGGAATATTTTTGTAATAATGTATTGTAGGTACAGCCACAGATTAACCCTGGATGTGAACTTTCAAACAAATCTCTGGAAAGAACCAAACATCAGGCACGTACAAGACTTTCCAACCCCCTGCCACCCCCACTCCCCCCCCATCTCATTCATTCTCATTTTCTCATATTCTCTCTTTTTGTCTGTCTCTCTCTCCCCACTTATCTTTTAGCTATCAATCTTATTTACAAAGGGAAATCAAACATAGATCATGATAGTAAATATTTAAGTGGTTTGATGTTTTTTCAAAAATAAAAATGCCAATTGAGAAGAATTATATTATTAACAACAGTGAAAATAACTTTAATCATACACTAAAACACTTCATGTACTTTACAAATAATATTATTTCTTACTAATATTCTGTATTGACAATTCTTGGTCATAATTAGGTTACAGCAATATATTAATTAATTACACTGTGGAGGCCATTATGTATAGTCAAAAAAGAATAAATATGTTCTGATGACCGGGGATTTGCAATTTGAGCAATGGCCTCATCACTCTTTCTTAATATTATATTTCATGAAAATTTCAGTTAAAACAGAGTGAGGACCCACTATGTGTCAAGCAGAGCTCTGAATATTTAGCAAGAGAAAAAAATGCAAAGCAGATGTTTATAAGATTATGCAGTAAATGCAGTTAAACCAAGAGAAGATGTTCAGAAAAACTATAGGCAAGACTTCAAAGAAGAGTAGAGTTAATCTATTCCTTTAAGATAAAGAAATTCACTGTCAGGGAATAAAACAGAGGAAGAATATTCTAGACCCAGCACAGCTAAGAGATAATGATAGATAATATTCATGGAGTAACTGCTGGACATTTTACTAAAATTCTAAGCATGAGCTAGCTCATTAAATCTCAATTTAGAAAAATCTTACGCAGTAGGTAATCTCATTTCAATTGTAAAAAAAAGGATGCTAAATGGGTTAAATAACTTCTGAAAGATCACAGAACTAGGAAATGGTAGTGCCATGATTTAAATCAAGAGTAAATAAACTAACAAATAAAATAGAAACAGACACACAGATAGAGAACAGATTGACAGCTGTGAGAGGGAAGGGGGCTGGGCAAGGTAGAAGAGAGTATAGGGGGGACAAATGGTGATAGAAAGAGACTTGACTTGGGCTGGTGAATACATAATACAATATACAAAAAAAAATGTAGAATTATATACCTGAAACCTATATAATTTTATTAACCAATGTCACCCCAATAAGTTCAAAAAGGAAGAAAAAAAAGAAGATTATATGACCCCAGAATCCATGCTTTTAAACAATTCATTATACTACTTCCAAAATTTCTGAGATGTAAAATACCATGATATTTCCAGAGGGTATCAGGAAGATCAAAGTACTTTTTAAGACATATGTATGTCGGCTATCTGTATCTATGATATTGCTTAGCCTTGGCTTCTGAGTTAGAAATTACTTTACATACATTATAAATACAGCTTTATTGTTTTGAATGAAACAAGAGACTCTACATTCCATAAAACAGAGATTATTTTTTTCATCTTTACTTCTTACTAAGACAGAATAAAATATAACTCCCCCCCTTTTAACTTATTCAGGATCTTATTCATTCTTTTTCCAATAACAGTTTCTAATTTTTATTAAGAAATAACTCCTCTACTCTTAATCCATGAGTTTGGTGGAGCTGATCTCACCTACAATGGGAATATAGGAACCAGCCGGGAAAATCAGGCCCTAACCCTAGCCCATTTTCACTGCCCTAAAAATCCTCTCTTAGCTACCTATTAATTCTCTCCCCTCTTTCAACCTCTGATATCCACTGATCTTTTTACTATCTCTCTCCATAGTTTTATTTTTTTCCAGAATGTCATATAGTTGGAATCATACAATATTAGATTTCTCACATTGGCTTCTTTCATTTAGTAACATGCATTCAAGGTTCCTCCATGACTTTCATGACTTAATAGCTTTTTTTTTTTAGTTTCTAATAATATTCCAGTAGCACAATTTAATTATCTATTCACCTACTGAAGGATACCTTGTTTGCTTCCAAGTTCTGGCAATTAGAAATCAAGCTGTTATGAATATTCATGTGCAGGATTTTGTGTGAACATATGATTTTAAGACTTTTGGGTAGGTAAATACCAAAGAGTATGATTGCTGGATCCTATGGTAAGAATACATTTAGTTTTGTAAAATATCACTGAACTGTCTTCTAAAATGGCTATATCATCTTTGCACTCCCACTAGCAATGAGTGAGAGTTCATGTTATCCCATATCCTCCCCAGCATTTGGTGGTGTCAGTGTTTCAGATTTTGGCTATTCTTATAGGAATGTATTGGTATCTCATTGTTTCAATATGCATTTCTGTGATGACATATGATGTGGAGCATCTTTTCCTATGCTTATTTTCCATCTGTATATCATATTTGGTGAGGTATCTGTTAAAATCTTGGCTCACTTTTTAATTGGGTGGGTTTTTTTATTGTAAAACTAGAGGCCTGGTGCACAAATTCATGCACAGGTGGGGACCAGCTGGGGGGAGGGGCCATGAGCAGTTGGCCAGCCGGTCAAACTCACGGTGGAACTCCTGGTTGAGGGGACAATTTGCATATTAGCTTTTTATTATGTAGGCTTATAAGAGGTTTTTGTATATTTGAGATAGTCATATATCAGATATGTTTATGCAAATGCTGTCTTCTCATGCTCTTGACACTGTTTTTCATAGCACAGAAGTTTTTAAGTTTAATAAAGTCCAGTGTATCAATTATTTCTTTCATGGATTGTGCTTTTAGTGGTGTACCTATAAAGGTATCACCATATCCAAAGTCATCTAAATTTTCTCCTCTGTCATCCTCTAGGTGTTTTATAGTTTTTTTTAATTTACATTTAAGTCTATGATCTTAACTTTTGAGTTAACTTTTGTGAAGGGTATAAGGTCTGTGTCTATATTCACTTTATTTTTTGCATGTGAATTTTCAGTTGTTCCAGCACCAAAGACTATCTTTGTTCCATTGTATAACCTTTGCTCCTTTGTCAAAGATCAGCTGACTATATAAAGGGGTGTTTCTGGATTCTCTGTTCTCTCACCAATACCACACTATCTTGATTGTTGCCATTTTATAGTAAGTCTTAAAGTCCGGTAGGGCCAGTCTAATTTTGTTCTTCTCCTTCAATATTCACTTGACTATTCTTTCTTTTGCCTCTCCATATAAACTGTAGAACCTGTTTGTCGATATCCATAAAATAACTTGCTGACATTTTGTTTGGGATTGCATTAAGTTTATAGATCAAGATAGAAAGATCTGAGAAGTTTTTCTTTAAAGTATGTTTTTCTATGGAATATTTTATAAAACCAAAGCCCACTCAAACACCTCTGGCAATTTTGATCTGCTAATGAGTTGTTTCATTCTGGATTAATGAATTATTTTCTCGTGTGCTAGTTTGGAGGTGGTTTGTGCTCAGTTCCTGCTGTGTGTTCTGATATGACAGACCTTTAAAAATACAAGGTGAAGCATTACTAATGTTACCTCACAGCAGGAATCATTCAAGAGCAAACAGATAAGCAAGAGCATTGGCAATGTGGAAGCCTTTCTGGTCTATTTGAATGAGAAAACTACTGTGAGAGGTACATGGACTTTGGAATGCCTTATATAATCCATTCACTTATTTATCCATTACTTAGTCTGCAAGCATTTCTTGACTGTCTGTAACATACTACACAGTGTGTTAGATGCTGAGAATGAAGAATAAAGACATCAATGTTTTAAAATAATATAGTAACTTTTTTCTGAACACAAGATAATATATCACATACTTTGCACACATTGTTTCATGGAATCATCACTGCAAGCCAGATAAATTGGGCATTTTATTACTCATTATACTGGTCAAGAAACTGAGAGCCATGAGGCTGGACTTACCAATGATTATAAAGTTAACAATTCATGGAATTAGAATTTAAGTCCAAATCTTCCCCCCTCCAAAAACCATGCTCTTCACTTTAATTTCACTGTCTAGTGAGAAAACATCAATGAATGTAGACAGACGATAGCTTTGTGCAAGAATTGAGAAGATTTACTTTGAAGTAAAATAAACTCAGGTTCAATTTTTGACTGACATAGGCTGCACAATCCCAGGCAAGTTACTTCAAGTTCCAATATTCATTTTTTTTGCAAGGAGGAGCAAACAAAATAACACTGATAATACAGGCTTCTTAACTAGCATCATGCCTGGAACACAATGTGTAGAGACCAGTAAGCATTTAGTAATTCCTTCAGGGATAAATGTAATAAAGCATATTAAGCTCTTTGCAGACTCTTCCCAGCACATGATCAGTATTTAATAAATGTCAAATTCCCCAAACTTCCCTGACTACTGGAGCTCTGATTTCTAGCAAGTTCCTGATTCTTTTTCAAATATATTTTTTCTTTATTTTACATATTCCTTTAGTTTATCATAATAGCTACTTTCCATCTAGGGCTTTAGAAAACTAGAATGGCAAGACAGTGTTTCCAGAATGACAAGCCTTTCTGTTCACTGGTGTGTCCATGCTAGTTTCAAACCAAATAATCACTCTATGGGTGAGTGTGATGATGCTTTTATCACAGCAGGAGAAATTCCCCTTGTCAAAATTGGCACCAATTATGCAAATGAAATTTAAAGGGTTCATTAGCTAAATGGTAATTAGAGTAACCTGCATTAAAGAAATGATATACAAAATTTCTATCAAGAAAAATCACTTTATTTTTACAATAACATTTAAAAGTCTTCTCAGTGAGTGATAAATAAATCAAGATTTTAGAATTATTTTATGGATATTTAATGGATTCATCCCTGATATTTTTTTCATGAGACATTTTAATATTTGTTCCTTTGTTGGACATTTCTTTTGGTCACAATATACTGCTTATAGTACTAACAGAAAAGATACTAGGCGTCATTTAAAGCTACAGCATTGTGTAGTCAATTAAAAGAAATTTAAAATCAAGAAACTTTTACTGGAAGAAAATGTAAAGCTTCCCTAATCATCACAGGTAGATTTCTTTCTATATGTAATAGTAATAAGCATCTATGACTGGCCTCGTTCATTCAATGAGTTTGAAAGTTATTTCCTCTTCTTCAATTTTCCAAAAAAGTTTGTATTTTATTGATATTATTTTTCCCTTAAATATTTGTCAAAATTTACCAGTGAAATAATCTGGGCCCGGAGATTCGTTTGTGGTATATTTGATTTTAAGTGATCATAAAGTTGAGTCTGGCTTTTTTGTTTGTTTTTTAACCAAATGTAGTAAGTAATCTCTCTCCTCACACTGGAGTATTTAGATCCTTTACATTCAATGTGATTATTGACATAGTTATGTTGATCATCTTGCTAATTATTTTCTGTTTGTCCCATCTCATCCTATTCCCTTTTTATTTTCTGTCCTGTCTTCTTTTAGAGTCCCTGAAAAATATTTATGATTCCCTTTTATTTCTTTTCTTTTATAATTTAGTGGTTACATTATAGTTTATAGTATATCTCCTCAACATATTACAGTACGCCTCTAAGTGATATTATAACAATTCATGCATAGTATAAGAATCTAAGAATAGTGTACTTTTTTTCTCTCCTTCTGGTCTTAATGCTATTGTTGCCATACATTTGACTTACAGCTATGTAATAAAACCCACAATGCATTGCTCTTACTTTTATTTCAACAGTTAATATCTTTTAAAGAGACTTAATAAGAAGATAGTCATATATTTACCCACATGGTTGTTTTTCCCAGTACTCTTCATTTGTATAGATCCAGATTTCCATCTTTGTTTTCTCATCTTCATCTTTATTGAGTGTAAATAAAGTTGTATCATCCAGAACCTACTGACAAATAAGCCATGGAAGAAAAAGTTATTCAATTATATATGCATTATAAAATCTGATCCTAGTACCATACAGTTGCTCATTCTTTGTAGATGGTGACCTTCAATGAATTTAAGATATCATTAATATCCTAGAGCAGTGGTCTCAACCTTCCTAATGCCGCGACCCTTTAATACAGTTCCTCATGTTGTGGTGACCCCCAATTTCAATTGTTACAAATTGAACATAATTAAAGCATAGTGATTAATCACAAAACAATATGTAATTATATATGTGTTTTCCGATGGTCTTAGGCGACCCCTGTGAAAGGGTCGTTCGACCCCCAAAGGGGTCGCGACCCACAGGTTGAGAACCGCTGTCCTAGAGAGTTTACTCATGGTGGGACGCCTCGCCAAAAACAGGTAAACTTGGCACGGGTGACACAATCTCAACAAAATCCTTGGGACTTGGAAAAGTGTCATGGAGGAGACATATATGCCAAGCAGACTATAATGATCCAGAATAAAAAATATGCACAAGAGTTTGACTTCAGTAAGATTTACAGTATAGAGCAGCGGTTCTCAACCTCTGGGTCGCGACACCTTTGGGAGTCGAATGACCCTTTCACAGGGGTCGCCTAAGACCATCGGAAAACACATATATAATTACATATTGTTTTTGTGATTAATCACTATGCTTTAATTATGTTCAATTTGTAACAATGAAATTGGGGGTCACCACAACATGAGGAACTGTATTAAAGGGTCACGGCATTAGGAAGGTTGAGAACCACTGGTATAGAGGATCATAGCATCAAAGAAAATGCACAAATTTCCATCTTGTATTATTTTTGTTCTCCCTGAAGAACTTCCTTTAATATTTCTCATAGTGTAATAAACTGGTAATGAATTATTTCAGCTTCCATATGTCTGAAAGTGATTTTAATTTAACTGCACTTATTAATTATATTTTTGTTGGACATAGAATTCTAAATGGGTTTTTTCTTTTCTTTTCATAGTGTCAAGATGCTGCCATATTTTCTTCTTGCTTGCATTGTTTTCAAGGAAAAATCTGCTGTCATCCTTAAATGTGGTTCTTTGTATAAAATGTATCTTTATTAACTCGGGCTGATTTTATAATTTTCTCTTTATTGCAAGTTTTGAGGGATTTGATCATGATGTGCCTTGGTTTAGTTGTCTTCATATGTGTTGCTTTGGGGGCTTGGATCTGTAGCCTCACCTCCCTACCCTCCACTTCAGGAACTCTGATTTTGCATATTGGACTGCTAGAGGATGTCCCAGCAGCTTACTGGTACTTTTTTCATTTATTTTGGCATTCTTTTTGACTTTGGCTTTCTTTATATCATCCATTTTCTATATCTTTCTCTGCCAAGCCATGTCAGAGTTCTTGAACTCACTACTCATCTTCTCAACTCAGAGTCAGCTGGTTTCCCCCTGAATTCCCCTTTCCTGAACTGCAGCCTGGAAACTGTACTAAGCCTGGGCCATCACAGGGCTTATCTTATTTGTCGTCCTTCATGGGCTACCTTTTGTAACCAAATTCCAGTGCCTTCAAAATAATTGTTCCATATATTCCCCTGTCTTCTTTGTCTTTTTCTGAATTGTTTCAGATTTGAGTGTAAATCCAGATTCTGTTACCCAATTAGATTAGTTTTTAATTTAAATGTGAAGATAGTTTCCAAATTCAGCTTTTCTAATCTAAAAAGTCCATGTTCTTTACTATTATGCTATATATATATAGCACAGTTATTTTCAAGCTTTTTTATCTCATGGCACACAAAACCTAATTACTAAAATTCTGTGGCACACCAGAAAACATATGATTTTTTTTGTCGATCTGATGAAAAAAAAATGGGTATAATTTTAATTCATTCACACCAGATGGCAATTGTTGTGCTGGCTGTTGTCATTTTTCTAAAATTTGACAATCTAAGAGAAAAGAGGTCAGTGCCCCTGACTAAATAGTCAGTTATGCATGCTTTATAAATTCTTGCAGCACACCAATTGAAACCCGCTGCTATAGTACATTATCAAAGGTGCTGTGCAGTTTTTAGAGAGAGACATCACTTTTTCTCTTACAGGGAATCACAAAGGATGTACAAGAGGTAGATGGAGAGCTCACATCTCACTGAAGCAATAGAGAAAGCTGTCATCTGTGAAGAGAGGTGGGGAAAAGGTAAGTGATGTATGGCTTAAGCCTGAATCTGCCTCTGAAGAAAGGGAGCCAGAAATCCAATGAGGGATGAACAAGAGGGTTGCCAAGAAAACACCCACAGCCAAGTTGTGGTTGGACAGCTCAGACCTCTAGTAAGCCAAGTTTGATGGCTCCAGCAAAGACTGGAACCCAGAAGCAGGAACAAAGCGGAGAAAGCAAAATGTGACAAAAACATAGAACTTGGTTCTGAAAAGCCAAGAGAGGGATGGGTCAGGGCAAGGGAGTATGTCAGCAACTGAAGTCATAGAATTCAGGTAGCTGGGTTTCCAAAAAAGTAGCTATTGGTCATGAGGAGCCACAGTTAATAATTTAAGTAAACAATATTCTAAAATATGGATGGAAAACAATTTTTATGCATGAGAGGAAGGAGGGCAAGAGACGACAGGTAAGGATATTTTAATTCTGGACAGTGCTGAGTGAACTTGGGGATAGTACTTTATTCTGTTATTTGTAGCATATGGCTCATATAATGCGGAAATAAAGGTTAACAGGGGCAGAGAGTAATTGACTATGAGATCAAGCATCTGAAAGATAGTGTATCGAAAGGAATGACATTTTTGAGCCAGATGCTGTAGCATTCCAGGCAGAGTGACACTAACAGAAGGGAGCTGCACAGCATAACTCCTAGTGATGAAGAGCTGAGGGAAGACACTGAGACAGTGAGGAGCCTGGCTCCTGTCTGGCCCAACCATAGGTGCTTACAAAGCTTTGCCTCACAGGTCTCATGAGTAGGAGCTCCCCTTCCCCACACCAGACCTGGTGCACAGCCGATACATTGCAGTTTTTAGGAGGCGGTTGTAGACAAGGACTCAAGCTCTCATCCCTAAGCCAGCCAGCCATGCTTATATGTTATATATCTGCATTCCTATTCTAGGCACCTTCATGCAGAGGCCTCCTTATTGATGGCCTGGGCCGAGGTACTTTTCTCCACTTTAATTCAGTACCTTTCCACTCCCATTCTTTATACATATACCCTACCCCACCCCCACTCCTAAGTCTATAAAAGGCAGGAGCTTTGGGTTCTGGGATCCTCAACAGTAGGAAGAGTCCCCCACCCCCTGACCCTCCTGCACTAATCCACCTGACCTTGCCTGGTGCTGTTCCATGGGAAAAAATGAAATACTGAGGAACCAGAGCCACCTTTTGTCTCCTGCTTGCTCTGTCACAATAAGTGAATAAAGACTTGAATATTACTCTCAGATTGGCCCATTGTCCTAATTGACCACAACCTTGACATCTGGTTCCTCAACAGTCAGGGCCTAAAAAATTAACTATTTTCAAATGAAAGTGCTTTAAGCTCCATATGTAATTCAAAATCATAAAGGTTCTGCTAGTATCAGTGAAAAAAGGTATATTGTTTGGGTACAAACTTTTACACATAAAGACTTTTTCTTCTAAGAGGTTAATCATAACATTTTTAGTAGTAAATGTACAATATAATATCATAATTATATTAATAAAGTAAAAATTGATGCTGATGAAAGATACCATAATATGTGACTGATATTAAAACTGTTCTTTGACTATCAGAAACTTATTAATTTTATATAATTTACAGTGTTAAATTTAGTGTTTAAACCATGGTAGGCACACAGTAAACATTTATGATTTTCAATAAAATTAAATATTTAGGCTATTGTTTTGGTTTAAATTTGAACTTTGTCATACATATATTATTCAATCATTTATGCATTTTTCATCAAATATTTTAGCATGTGTCTACTACAAATCAACTACTATACAAGGCCGTAGATAAAAAGATAAAAAATACATGGTTCCTGACCCCAGAGAAATATCAGTGCTCATACAATGTTAGCTAGCTCTTATGAAAACTATCATTTAGTGTTGATAAGAGTAGTTTTAATAAGGCTGTACTAAAATCTTAAGAGGAAAATAAGCAATGTCTAAACATCAAATGCAATGGAGATAGCTGATGTTGAATATTTTACCATAAAGAAAAAAAATAATAAATAGAGCCATTTCTTAAAGGTTCTTAAAATATAACAGAAAAACAAATATTCTACTTAGATTTTTTTTATGTCTGTGCAAGATTTTTCCAGTCTGATTATTTTCTAATAGCATTGTAGCCTTGTCTCCAATACATTTCCTGTTTGCTGCTCTAAGAATCTAACTAAAAATCTCTTCCCTATTTTCTTTCTCTTCCTGTCTCCCTGCTCCTTCATTTTTTTCCTTCTTTCTTCTTTCTTTCATTAGTATATAGAATTTAAAATGCAGTACCTGAGGAGACAGGATAAATGTTAAATTTTTATCTCAGTAGAAAGTGTAGCAAGAAATGTTTTAGGTAAACACTTGACCTAGAAATGCCTTTTTATGTGCAGTGCAGTGGCTTAAAATTGGGAAAAGTGAACTAAAAATATAAGCTATTTAAATTTACATATGATGTCCTCTTAGAAATGCTTAATGATTTGCTTGATTCTAATTGCAGTACAAGAATAAGATGAGTGCCCAGATCTCAAATCAAAGGCAAGATTGTCTAGATTTTTAAAAAAATGTACTACATTTTTCCTTTTGACATTTTGGAGCTAGAAAACAAAATAATACCATAGTCCAAAGAAAAACTGATTAAAACATTTTGAGACTGCCATTTATGTATATTTACCATTCATGTAAACAGCACTTACTTAAGAATAAAAAATTTTTAAACCAAAAGAAAAACTTATACTCAAAATAAATTCTAAAGAGAAAACATCTTATATCTTTTGACCAACAATTATCACAGTTATCTTACCACCAAGGAAACTAACATATCCTTCCTAAATATCCGTGGGCTAAAATCTAGGTTTAAATTACAGCTCTACATTTGGGGATGATAAAAACAAAACCATCCACTCCACCGAATAAGGTAAATTCACTCATTCTTCCCATCCTCCCTCTCTCCCTGTCTTTTTTCTTCCTTTCTTTCCCATATTTTTATTACACCCAAAATGTAAGTGATTGCTACATAGCAGGCATTGAGTAGGGTGCTGATGTGATAGAAATAAACAAGACAAATCTCTTCTCTTTAGATCAGTTGCAGAAGACAAGCCTAAACATATGAAATTGGTAAAATGTAGTAGGTGCAATAACAGAAGCTTATTCAAAATTCAATGACAACCCATGCTTTCATTCATCTGCCACCAGGGTTCAAGGCAAAGAAGAAGTCATCATCAGATGCCTTTGGGATCCCAACTCTCCTTGTCATACTTTAGCCCCCTTTATTTCATGAGAACAGCAGAACAGGTGATGTTGACAAACACCTGCCTCAGGCAATAAATCCAGTAGAGGGTCCCTTGCAAGTAGTCCCAGTAGAGAGAAAGAGATAGGAGAGGGCTCTCTGCCAAATACCAATGTACACAGCGAAGCTGTCAATCTTCTGCGTCAATTAGGATGGAAGAAGCATAGACACAGGAGAACAAATGTGAGAGATTATGGGCTAAGAATCGGGATAGAACACAATGATCCACTTCACAAAAGGAAGTCTAGTAATATACAGGGGTGGACAAAAGTAGGTTTACATTTGTGAGTACATGAAATGCAGTTTATTCTTGTATTATTATTTACTAGAGGCCTGGCACATGAAATTTGTGCAGTGGGGGGAGGGTGTGTGTCCCTCAGCCCAGCCTGCACCCTCTCCAATCTGGGACCCCTCGGGGAATGTCCGACTGCCGGTTTAGGCCCGATCCTGGTGGGAATGGTCCTAAACGGGCAGTCGGACATCCCTCTCACAATCCAGGACAGCTGGCTCCCAACCGCTTGCCTGCCTGCCTGCCTGGTAGCTCCTAACCGCTTCTGCCAGCCAGCCTGATCACCCCCTAACCACTCCCCTGCCAGCGTGATCAATGCCTAACTGCTCCCCTGCAGGCCTTGCCCCCCCCCAACTGCCCTCCCCTGCTGGCCTGGTCACCCCCAACTGCCCTCCCCTGTAGGCTGGGCCCCCCCAACTGCCCTCCCTTGTAGGCCTTGTCCCTCCCAACTGCCCTCCCCTGTAGGCCTGATTGCCCCTAACTGCCCTCAACTCCCGGCCCAGTCACCCTTAATTGCCCTCCCCTGCTGGCCTGATTGCCCACAACTGCCCTCCTCTGCCGACAATCTTGTGTTCACATGGGGGCGGCCATCCTGTGTGTTGGAGTGATGGTCAATTTGCATATTACCTCTTTATTAGATAGGATTTTTGTATTATATATTTTTCCATATGATCAACTACAAACCTCCTTTTGCCAACCCCTATCTAATTATAATAATGCCTTACACTTGTATAGCAGGTCAGAATTTCACATTTCTTTCATACACAGCATTTTCTTTAAGTCTCAAAGCAAATCTAGAAGCCAAACAAGGAAAATATTAACTTTTCTACTTGACAGCTGAGGAAATTGAGGTTCCAGCAAGTTAAATGAATTGCCAAAGGTCACACAGCTTGGCCTCCTAAGTAGGAGTCCAGGGATTTCTCCTCTGCTTCTTGTATTCCATTTACAGCATTTGTCTGGGGGTGGCATGCATGCTGTTGCTGTGTGTGAAAGAACAATGCTCCAGGTACCATGGTTTCTGAGTTTGATTCTCATTCCCACCATTCATTCCCGTCATGATAAAGACAAAAGGCCACTGTTCTTTTCTATTATGGGGAGCAGAAAACCAAAGTCAGCGAATATCTATGGAGGCCTGATTTGTTAAGTGCTTGATTTTTGTGTTTTTGTGGTTTCCTGATTCAGGAGCACATTTATAACCTGAAATAATACATACCTGTATAAATAACCTGTTGCCTTATCTACCCCCTGAAAGTGCCCAAAGTATGGTGATTATGTGATTTTATAATTAAAAAGGGAACAAACCATACAATTTTATAATGCACAACCATCCTGTCACTGAATCATAGGACAAGGTCACGGGCACATTCAGCTCTCATGTTTGATGGAAATGTACTAGAGGCAGAGACTGGCTCTTAATTTTTTTCTTTTAATTTTGTCTTTTTACATGAACCTTTTTCCTACCACTTATGTCCCATTTTTGAAATAGCACAGGATCCCAGGCTGGTCATGATTTTTATCCCCATATAACCAATAGTGTAAAATGGAGCAATTGGACTAGAGGTACAATGAAAGAAGCATTCAGAAACAGAAGTTTGTTCCATGCAAAATAACACAAATGGTGATCCTCAGAAGAAAGGATACAATTGTGCAGTGATTACCTACTCCAGAATATGTGTAACCATCTACACATTTTGCCCTATTGATGTATCACCTATATTGTTAGTGTTCCTTTAACTAAAACTTTTTAATTTTTAGCTTAAATTAATTTATCTTAAAAGATAATCCTATCTCTTACTCTCATTAAAGAGAAAGCCCAGCCCTGGCAAGCATTGCTCAGTGGTTAAGAGTATAGGCCCATGCACCAGAAAGTCTCAGGTTCAAGGGCATGTACCTGAGTTGCAGGTTTGATCCCCAGCCCAGGTTGGGGTGCATACAGAAGGCAACCAATTGATGTATGTCTCTCACATTGATGTTTCACTTTCTTTCCCTCCTCTCTCTCTCTCTCTCTCTCTCTCTGCCCCCCTCCCCACTCTCTTCCATTCTCTCTAAAACTCAATAGAAAAAATATCTTTGGGTGCAGATTAACAAAAAGAAAGAGAGAGAAAGCCCAAAATAAAAACCATACTATTGAATTATTAATGATATTTTTGACTACCTCAAATTCTTAGACCGATGCTGCTCCTGTTCATTAAAAAAATAGAGGGAGATAGAGATATTTGTCAGTCCTAGAGGGCAGCTGATGGTATAAGGACATGAAACTGAAACTTTCTCTGATAATAATCAGAAGGTGTGGGAGACAAGTGAAAAGACCTTGCCCAAGGTATGATTCATTATTATTTGATACCATCTCGACACACTACTACCTAAAACTACCTCTAACACATAGCTAATCCTTGGGCAACACACACTTACTAACTTTACTTCATATATACAGTATACTAGTATAGGAAATACTTAATACATGTGTGTTAAATAAATGTTAAATCAAACCTGGACTGATGGGGTTTTTTTTAGTACCTTTGTCTGGCCAGATCACCTTTATAATCCTAATTGATGGCATCAGACTTTCGACACAAATGTGAAAATACCAAGCACAAAGTAGATACTTGATAATAACTTATTGACCAGTATTTGGATCAGTATGGACAGAACAAGAAGGCATGTATTCCCACAATCAAACTGACAACAGGGATGGAGGATCCTATATACTTTGGGCTGTGCAAAGTCAAATTAGATATATGCTCTTTCTATTTTTCCATTAGTATGTAAGGTAAAATACTAGAAGTTTCATGTAGAACTCAAAGAAAAAATAACATATATTTTAGCCATAGTATCAATATTATGGAAGAAGCTATTGCTTCTTTACTGACTCATCTGCTTAGGAAAGCTGACCTTTATCTAATTAGAATTTCCCATTTAGACTTGAACCTAAAATGACTGTGGCATATATTCCATGTCATATACTCAACTATTATTCTTGCTGACATTTTTCATATATTCTGTCCTAATTGCATCCAGAAAGTATAATAAAATTTTACCATGTATTAAAGATAAAGAGGGTTCTGAAAAGGAATCAAAATAATGTGATTTGGATATTAATGCCAGGTTTCAGAGAACCTAGAGGCAGACTTTAAAAAACAGATACTGTGAGAATAATAAACATTATTCTAACTCAGAAGCATGGTAGTGGCATTGAAAACTTAATAAAGAGAATTGTATGCAACTTAAAATTGAATGCATTTTAATATCAAATAAAATAAGAATGTACACATTAGATCATTAGAAGAAAAAAGTAAGATAAAAGTAAAAAATTTTGGAATGATACATACAGATAACTATTAGAAGATATTGTACACGTATGTTTTAAGTTCTATATAAAAGTAATCTAGTACCTTTTTGAAAGACTTTAAATGATACAGGTTAAAGATAGGGTCTTAGAACAAAGCAAAAACATGTCCCTGTGTACCTCACACTTATAAGTATTTATAAAACTTAAAATTATAGAAGAAGCCATGAGATTGCTGTGATAAAAATTTGTATGACCCAATGAGTCTAAATTTAATCCCTACTCTGCCTGAATCCAGGGAGATGACCTTGATGACCTTTTTAGCTATGTCCAACATAGATAAACAAAGGTAAAGGAAAAACTGGAATGAAAAAACAAAATCTTAATATATTGAGGAAACCAACATTGCTGGTGGGACTGTGAATGGTACAGCAACTTTGGAAGACAGTATAACAGTATCTCATCAAATTAAACATATTCTTACCACACAACCCATCTTTCACACTCTTTGGCATTTTCTCAAAGGAGTTGAAACTTATGTCCACAGAGAAACCTGCCCACAGATGTTTTTAGCAGCTTCACTCATAATTGCCAGAAGTTGGAAGCAACCAAAGATGTTCTTCAGTTGGTGAATAGATAAACTGTGCTACATCCAGACAATGAAATGTTATTCAGCCATTAAAGGAAATGAGCTATCAAACCATGAAAGACCTGGAGGAACCTTAAACGCATATTTCTAAGTGAAAGAACCTAAACCAAGAAGGCTGGATAGTGTTTGATTTCAACTCTATGACATTTTGGAAAAGACAAAATTATGGAGACAGTAAAAAGATCAGTGGTTTGCTGGGGTAGGAGACACAGATTTTTAGAGCAGTGGAAATACTGTACATGATATTATAATGATGGATATATGTCATCATACTTTTGTCAAAACCCTGTACAACATCAAGAGTAAACCCCAAGATAACTATGAACTATAGTGAGTATAATGTACCCATGTAGGTTCATCCTTGGTAACAAATGTACCCCTCTGGTAAGTGATGTTGATAATGGAGGAGGCTATGCATGTGTGAGGGTAGAGGGTGTATGGAAAATCTATGTATATTCCTATCAATTTTACTGTAATTCTAAAATTGCTCCAAAAATTAAGTCTTTGAAAAATAATTAAGAAACTAATCATGTTCAAAGTAAAGATATTGACAAAGTGATAGTTCTGTGCAAATGTCTTATTAGATTTGCAGATTATGTTTAGCACAGTAAACTCAAGCACTATTTTCTCAGAAAAGGGCGATAAGCCAATTTTATGGAGCTGCATCTATAGAGAAATCTTATCTTCAGATTAAGCCCTTATGCTTAAAGTTCTCAAAAAAAATGGAAAGAACTATTTAATGTAAAATCTTATAGGCATGAAACAAAATAGAAATCAATTTTAGAGGCCATTTTGAAGAGCTCCTCATTCAACAATTCATTATCATTTACAACTCTCAGCAAAGTGATCAGCCTTATTTATTTAACAAATGTTTACTGTGTTCTTCATATGTGTCAGACACAGATTTCAGTGTCTGGAAATCTGCTTCTGCCTAACCAAACTATGTTATTTGGTACAGTTCAATATACTGGAGAGTTCTTCCTTACTTCACTGTTCTAGATGATGCCTTTGAAGCCATATGGCTAAATGGACTTCCTCTTTCAGAAGCCATCCTCCAAGATTAAAGAAAACGTCCCTAATTTGCCAGCCATTTAACCTTTGTGCTACCTTTGCACCTGTGTCCTCAAGACAGATGTTCAATAACCTCTCCTCAGAGCTCTTAGAAACAATTTATAAATTAAAGCTTTCTGCTGGAGATGCTAAATACAACTTAGATTTAAATACAAATGCAATTTAAATTAAATGGGAGAATTGGGGCATGTAAACACAGCAGTCAGAGCAAGAGAGCAGGGTGTTGACTGTGCTTATTGATGAGAACAGGGAACTGGGAATCAGAGTTATATTCCCAAAACTGTTACTTTTTGTTGTTATTTGGAGAAAAACATTGAACCTGTCTCAGTTTACCCATCTGGAAAGAAAAACTTTTTTTTTTATGTGAGCCTTAACTAGATTATTAAAACTACCTGAACTCACTTTTTTTTTAATTTATAAAAAAGACATGCAATTTAAAAATAAATAACTATTACATCATCCATAGGGTGTTTTGTGTTAGAGTGTTCAGCTTCCAAGACTGAGATAAATGAGGCAAAGCCACCTTTACTGGTTGCCAGACAGAGCACTATGTCCTGATGGTTCAAAAATTTAGCAAAGTGTTCACAGTCCATGGGTCAAAGCTAAGAAATAGGTCATTTCAGGAAAAAGCTAAGAAACAGAGATCATTTCAGGGAAAAGATGATGTGTGACTAAGTATTAAGTCCCCTCCTCCCACCAACTCACACACACAAGACAATGAGTCCATGTCCCCCGGGGGGGGGAGGGGGGGGGACCAAATGTATAGAAAACCCAGATTCTGGAAAATCTTCAATAAGATGAATGAACAGTAAACTGCAGGGAAAAACCAATTAGATATAAACAGGGTAATATAAAGTTCGCCCAGCCCACCAGCCTGTTTGTTGTCAGTTCACAATTTTTTTTCCAAGCACCATTTATCCTTCATATATGCTCCCCCCAACACACACCCCTCTCACCACACTGTTGTCCTATTTTTTTCTCTTTTTTTGTTAACCCTCATTGCAGGATATTCTTCCATTGATTTTTAGAAAGAATGGAAGGGAGAGAGGGAGGGGAAGAGAGAGAAACATTAATGTGAGAGAGATATGTTGATTGATGGCCTCCTACATGCACCTCACCTGGGGCCAGATTGAACCTGCAACCCAGGTGTGTGCCCTTTACTGGGAATTGAACCTGAGACCCTTGATATGTGGAGTGACGCTCTAACCACTGAGCACACCTATACTGGTTGCCAGACAAAGCATTATTTCCTAATGGTTCAAGAATGTAGCAAAGTGTTCACAGTCCATGGGGCAAAGCTAAGAAACAGAGGTCATTTCAGGAAAAAGATGATGTGTGACCAAATATTAACTCCCCAGAGGAAACAAATGTAGCCTGGGCCACACTATTGTCCTTTTTGAGTATGTTTACTCAAGCAACAGCAGAGAAAGAGGGTGCTTCTCAATGTCTCACAATTATCACACTGAAGGGGGAGAGAAAGGGGGAGGGGCACCATGTGGGGTTTGGGCTTTGAAGTTGATATTCTGCAAAAGAGTGACCAATAAGAAGGGAGTATCAAGAGACAAAGAATTGCAGCCTTTATAACACTTAGCAAAAACGAGCTTGGTGGATTACCCCCTTGGAACCCCCTCCCTTCGTGGGAGTCTGTATTTGCTTCCAATAAATTTCCACTCTTTTCATCTACCGCCTTTTGTCCATGGCTTCATTCTTGGAATCCATCTGGACAAGAACTTGGGAAAGAAATCACCCTTGCATCCTGCTCAGGAAAAACAACCGACTCACATAGAAAGGCATCTGATTCCCTATTTTAACCCAATAATTCTTTATAATTATTTTTTAAATTTTAAAAAAATGACTCAACTTCCTTCTATTTTAGTTTCTAATATATAAAGTGGGACCAGTAATGCTTTACCCTGTCTACCTGGTAGAGTTGTCATGGAAACTGAATGAAAAATATATGGTAGACTCCCACTTGGGCCTAAATTGGGCCCAGTGCTAGGGTTAATGTGAGCATAATTTGTGAGCTGATGGGAGGGTGTACCCAAAGAATCTATGTAGCTAATGTAAGTGTCCCAGGAGGTAGAAGAAGGGAGGAAAAATGTAGCATAAAATAGGCTAACCCAAAGCATTTTCTCCACTTCCCTGGAGTTCACAGCACCCCTCCGGCACCTCAAGGGCCATCAAGGATATTAGCATTCTCATGGTAAACAGGGACACTAGCAGGCACTTTTCATTTTTAAAGTAATTTGGAGAACAGAGAACATTAACCAAAGAATCCAGTACCATAGACATCTTGTGATAGCAACAGCTGACACACAGTACTGCAAGACAAGGTCAGCATCTCCTTGGGACTCCCTGAAACACCAAGGGGGGAGGGGCTGCCAGTTTATGTGCAAATGAAGGCAAGATGCCACCACAACTGCTTTTTAATGTTAACATCACTTATTTGTATCCAGGGAATAAAAGTCAAATTATTTATATTAAAGTACTTTTGCAAACTACAAAGTTCTATGCAAAAGCAATGTAATGCTATGCTTTTAAAATGTGTAAACCTCTGGGCATATCTTTCCTATTATAGATGCACAATTTTAAAAGAAAAGATTTATACAAACCTATTGGTCTCATGAAACTAATGTGCAAATCAGAATCATTATCAAAATACAGAGAAAACAGGTGCCTTACTTTTCTCCTGACCAAGCTTCTGTCTATTTTTAGACATGTACAGAAGTGCTGCTCTTGAATAGATAATTAAAGAGCTAAAGGGGAAAGTCAATGTGGGAGAAATTATGTTTATTAACTTATACACTACATTTGTTTCCTCTGGAATAATCTGCATCATCCTACTCAGCCACTATTCTTTATCAGGCACCATTTCTGGGAAATGAGGAAAGGGGTGGGCATGAAAAACTACTAAGGGATCTCTTCTCCCCTCTTATGTGAACCCCTTTGGTCACCTGTGCTCAATTTCACAATCCTAAAAACCACCTGTCTGAAAGATGAATTGCCCTCAAACTCTACTATTCTGTACTTTGCCCAAAGTTAAAGCAAACATGTTTAATGCATGATCTTGAAGTCCAGATGAATGCGGGGAGCAAAACTACAAAGACTGCCTTTCCCAGCTCTGCAGACTAATTGTGGTCAGCTTTGGCTGGCTGGCAGAATCCCAATTCTGTCCTTAATCTGCATCTGGAGTGGAATGTCCCTAATGTGTAAGTGTTTACTTCTACGGTGGATATGGGCACTGGGCTTTGTTCTTAACAACTGTCAGTCATTTCATCAACACCCTCAAACAAACAAATGACTCAAGAAGGCCTGATACGTAGGTCATTAACTACTTAATGTATTCAATGCTGAGGAATTACTCATTGCCAACCCTGTGCTAAGTGATGGGAACAAAGTAGTGAAGAAGACAAAGTCCTTCCTCTCATGCAGATGCATGCATAACAAATAAAGACTGTACTTTCAGACAGTGTCAAGTGTTATTTAAAAGTAATTAAGGTGCTCAGGGAATATGAGAAGGTATGAATCATGTAAAAACATCTTGGGTCAGAGAAGCCCAGGCAGGAAGGGCAGCCAAGGTAAAGAGCTTGAGGGGGAATGAGCTTGGCAGCCGGGAGTAACAGCAAGGCAGGGGGGTGGCAGGAGCAAAGAGAGCAGCGGTAGTCCCAGAAACGGGAGTGGGGGAGGGGCACACTTTCTATGGCTTTGTTTGCTCTGAAATAAATTCGAGCTGTATCAGAATGAGAGCAGAAATCATTGGAAAGGAGTTTACACATAGTAATTTGGAGCTGGAGACGGCTCTGGCTGCAATGTGGAGAATAGACAGAATCGGTGAGAGCAGAAACTGGTCAATAAGTCAGGGAAATCAGTATACGTTGTAATGAGAGGTTTTCTTCTTTCTTTCAATTTTTAGTATAATTGTAAGAAATACGGTCCTGTGCAACTTTTTTGAGATTACTTTTTAAAGAAGTGTGTTGCTAGGGAGGTTACTAAGGAAACCGAGCAAAGCCTGAGAGATAAGTGACCAATATTTTATGCAGACTTTATTTAAATGCCAGAGAGTAGAGCCAGGAGTAGATTAATCCCCCTAAGGAGAAAAATGCATGAATTAGAAAAAGTCAGAGAAGGTGCAGTGTGTGTGTGTGTGTGTGTGTGTGTGTGTGTGTTTTAACCACTCTCAGGAGAAAGAGAAATGGTGGCATGCTTCATGGGGGCTAACAGAAAAATAATTTGTCTAGATAGGAGATGTAACTCTTGCTTCAACAAAAGTTAGAACTAGCTAAGATTCTATAGCAGTGGTCCTCAACCTTCCTAATGCCGAAACCCTTTAATACAGTTCCTCATGTTGTGGTGACCCCCATTTTCATTGTTACAAATTGAACATAATTATAGCATAGTGATTAATCACAAAAACAATATGTAATTATATATGTGTTTTCCGATGGTCTTAGGCGACCCCTGTGAAAGGGTCGTTCGACCCCCAAAGGGGTCTCGACCCACAGGTTGAGAACCGCTGTCAATAGGTTAATTTTAAAAATCCAGTAAAAACAGGCAGATTGAACTCATTTGAAGAAAAGAGCAAAGTGTAGTTATGGAAGGACTGTCTGCCATGGAGATGGTTTAGAATGGAGTCAGAACACACCAGAACTTCTAAAGTGTCCTCAGCTGTAAAATAAAGGGGCAAAAAATCATCTTGCTGGTTGTGGCTAAGAAGGTTAGTTGCCCACCAACAAATTCATTTCCTGCTTTTCATAACCAGGAATTTTTGGAAGATGACTGTCCATTGAGGCCTGCATTTCTCAGCTTCCTCCTGACTCCTTGCTGCCCCTCCCCAAACACCTCCCATGAGAGTTATTCTGGCTAATGGGACATGTGTATGCCAGTTTCCAGGCAGTTTTTAATAAGCAGTTATGCTATGACACATGCTCTTTTTTCTCTGTTGGCAGGTAAATGTGGAGGATGCTGGGGCCAAGGATAAAGAAACCCCCTGGAGGAAAGCAAGTCATGTAACAGGATCAAAAATTGGACAGTCAGATATGTGGAAATAAACTATTTTTAAGTCATTGGATTAGTAAGCCGTTGGTTGTTTGTATTACCATAACTGATACATGTGCTTATTTATGAGCATTGCAAATGATGTGGAGTTCATCTCTGGACCATGAATGTTTCATAAATTAAACTACAAACTGTATTAATTTTGTTCCCTTGCTCAAATTACTTAACCCCTCTGAGTATTAATTCACTCATATTCACTCATCAACTATATCTTCTCTAAATATTTTCTTCCCCACTCTGAACATCCCCAACTCTGTCCGTCATTCTTCAAATGGAGAAGTTTTTGGATCTCTGTCTTTTCTAAAAGCTCTCAGAAGCATTGGTCAATGCTTCTCTAAAAGAGCACCACCAGTATTAAATGTATTACCATAAACGGTCTAATAGAGTGGGAATCTAACCTAGCTTGTTTTGAATACTAGACATCTATTGTCCTTAAAGATTACATGGGAACAAGTGAAACCAGTGTCTCTCTACTCACTAAGTGGTAATGAGTTAATGAGGATAAGCGAGTGTATGCCTTCATTCTATAATGATGCAGTTATATTCTGGGACTCGAGTTTGAATTTCATTGTATTTGTTTTAACTCAATGTTTTACTATGGGTGTCACCAACCACATAAACGATTCCTCCCAATTTTAGTGTTATTCCCAAATCTGATAAACATGGCTCCTATATCTTTTTCCAAGCCATTATCCAAATGCTGAACTGCAAAGGCCAAATCAATTATATTTTCTCCTAGAGGACAGTTTTAAATATCCCAATAAATATCCAGATTTTTAAACATATATTTCCAAAGTAGCCACCAAGCATTTTTATAGTCAGGAATTGATTTGAATGCATTGGTAAATTTCCACTTTTTTATATTACTAGGTAATTTTAACCTCCTGTACAACTATCCACAACTAATCCAATTCTCAGGGTTTATTGACTCAAGAAGCAGATATATTCCACAAACATTAAACAAAGTAATTTTCAAAGGGGCAGCTCTACTTTCACATAGGTGTTTTACAAATTTGGGAGTATTTTTTGATTTCCACAATTATTGGGCAGTCCTCTTGGAATTTAGAGTGCAGGGATGTCCAGGAATGCTATACATAGTACAATGAACAGATCTACCTTGCACATTAGATAATTATTTCATGCCTGGAAACTATCAAGTATACTGTGGTAGATTCATGCAGATGAATAATTTCTATATATTAGAGCCTAGATTCTAACTCTATTTTGTATGAAAACACACACACACACACACACACACACACACACACGCTTTATTTTGATTACATAGAATTTTTCAGAAATACCATTATGCCAATCAACAAAGAAGTATGTTCTTAGTAAATATACCAATATTTGTTTACCCTTTTGGAAAAGCATGCCATAAGTCAAAACAAATACTATGAAATTTAAGTTGTCAATACAACAATCCTGTGTCATTATGCATTTTTAGTTGTTGCACTCACACGAAGTCTATATATACTGAACCTATGTATTAGCCTATTTCAATTAACAAATATAAAAATGTGAATATTCATATTAATTTTTCTTTTCTTAAAGCTAAATGTATTTTTTCATAAGTAAGTGCAAGTATCTAATCAGTTATTTTACCTACTATACTCAGGCCTTATCTTTTACATAATGATATGCATAATATTTTATTATTAACTAGAGGCCTGATGCATGAAATTCATGCAAGAGTAGCCCTTCCTTCCCCCGGCTGCCGGCACCGGCTTCCCTCACAGCCCCAGCTTCATTTGGAAGGTCATCCGGAAGAACGACATCTGGTCTAATTAGCATATTACACTTTTATTATTATAGGCTGGTTTCTTCTTATTTTCCTCTGTATTAGTTAGGACATTATAGTCTTTGAAAATGTGTGTAGTCTGATCAACGTGGCTCAGTGGTTGAGCTTCAACCTATGAACCAGGTGGTTGCAGTTTGATTCCTTGTCAGGCTCTATCCCCAGTGGGGGGTGTGCAGGAGGCAGCCAATCAATGATCCTCTCTCATCATTGATGTTTTTATCTCTCTATCCCTCTCCCTTTCCGAAATCAATAAAAATATATTTTTAAAAAATGTGTATAGGTAGGTTGTATTATTTAAATTTTAGGACAGTAAATGGAATTTTTCAAATTATTTGTTATAAAAAAGGAAAAGTTAGGTCTGATTCAGTTAAGAAGCACCAATTTAAATAAATAAATATATGTATGTATGTATATATATTTCTATGACTGACTGGTAGAGACTAGAAAAAGAATAATAAATAGATTCTGGTTTAAGGAGAAAAAACTAGATTAGAAACATATATGTAATATATTTAATAAACACAATAATAGACATGGAGAAAATACGAAGGACACAGC
Source organism: Myotis brandtii (assembly GCF_000412655.1). Taxonomy (NCBI): domain Eukaryota; kingdom Metazoa; phylum Chordata; class Mammalia; order Chiroptera; family Vespertilionidae; genus Myotis; species Myotis brandtii. The sequence goes on along the minus strand of NW_005355237.1, from coordinate 497,540 downwards.
AGAAAAGCACCTAATTCAGTCCTGGGAATGTAGCAGGTGCTATCATTGCCCCTTGACACTCACTGTTCCTGTACCTGTTGACAGGTTCTTACAGCAGCCACTTGTGATTCTCTGTTGACTTTCTTTGATCCCCTATCACTGAGCATGTGCACTTTCTTTGATCGCCTATCTCTAAACATGTTCACCCCACATTCAGGACAAGCTGGAAGTGTCACCAATATACAGCCCATCCCCTTCCAAGAGCAATTCTCAACCAATGAGAGAAGAGCATTGGTGCATATGGATCCCAGCTTCCTCATCCCTCAAGTGGGATACCTGAGGTATTTTCTATGCAGATTCTCAGTGGTTCCCAACATGTTTGAGCCCCAGCTACCAGATATGTGCTAATGAATGCTCCCTGCATCAGCTTCTTTACCTTCCATATATCATTTTCCCACCTCTGTTCCTGTGCATCCCAATCAATACCCAATAACATACTTGAGTCAAGTCTTAAATTTTAGAGTACTTCTGGGTAAGCTCAACTTTAACACAGGTTGTAAAATTCATTTGCATCTTTGTTCTAAGATCCATTCTCTACCCCCTCCCCACTCAGCTGTGCTTTCTGTGGCTCAGCTCCCAAGTACAGTGCTTTTGTGGTTGTGGGTCCCACCTGGCAGCCACACCAAGGCTCTAGCTCTTACAGAATAATCCTGACTCCTACTCTCTCGTAAACCACCTGTTTCTTTTTTCCTTCTATCATGGTGTATCTAAGAATTTTCAACAGTATTCAGTGTAAGATGGTGAGTGACAGAAAATGAAGTGGAAAAGTAGAAAGCAGCTTGATGAAAGAAAACCTCAAGTGCATGCTATGAAATTTATCCTGTTAAGTAAAATTTCCTGAATTCAAATACGCTTACTTTTTTTTCTTTCAGAAGCCTCATCATAGTGGTGAGTTATTCAACATCATGTGAATCCTTACTTCCAAATTACAAGATAGTTTTTTCATGTCCTTTAGAAACATAGTCTGTGTATTTCCTTTGGGCAACAAAGTTATTTTTCACCCTAAGGAATTAAATAATTCTTAGGAGATGTGATTGTGATTCATACCGATGGAATCTAAACAGAAAAGAGGCAAGGGGATATGCAGAAGATGGTGATACAATATAATGAGAGGGACATTAGACTGGGAGTTAGGAGATGTAAATCTTAAAATCTGTTCTCTTACCTTGGGATGATGATGCCATAAACAACCAAATCAAAAATATAAGAATTAAAACCATTGGAGATTATTTCAACATCTAGATAAATCAGCTCCCTTCAAAATGTTTCTTGATTTTCGCTACCTTAGAGAAAACCAGTGGCCAAAATTCAGATGTATATGGGGCACTTTTCCCTAAATGATTTACTACTTCTTACCCTTTCAATAAAAATGGAATCTAAATGGAATCTAAGAACTGTTCAAGAATTAACTGTATTGAAACAATTGAAAAATTATAAGGTAACTGTTCTTCCTAACTCTTTCCTCTCACCACTAAAAAAATTAGGTACTCCACAGAATGCTTGCCAAAAGACAAAACTGATAAATCACAGAATATGAAAGACCAGAAGCTTAATACATGCATGTAGCAGCAATTTTATACTTCCCCATGTTTTCAGAGGCCTGATGAATTTATTGCAAGGGATGTTAAATTAGCTGAAGCTTAATTCATCTTAATCACCTCCAAAATCACTGTTATTTTATTTCCAAGCCTTGTCCATGTGACCAACTCTCAGCAGGAGTCATAATTAGTTAGGAACTAAATTAAAGCAACTTGGACAAAACTGCACTTGATTGATGTGGGTGTAGAGTGGGGGTGGGGAAAGGCACAGCTCGGGCATTTCTCCAGAATATCCAAGTGCTTTCAAGTCTTCATATCACAGTGAAGACGAAGCCTCCTTAGTTACCAAAACGACAACAACAACAACAACGAAAAGTTCTTTTGTAAGCAATTGGCAATTCCCCTGGCATTGCAGCAAGACATTTTCCCAGATAGGCTGTCAAAAAATAGGGCATTGAATCGCATGTTTTGCCAAGAAGTTTCCTTTCCGACTTATAAAAACGAGTGATATTCTATCCTTCTTTACTGGATTCTCTCACATGCAACATAAACTCAATTCTATGGGTTTTCATTAAAGTAATGCAAAATAAAGAAATTTAAAGAATACCTATTATTTTGCTTCTACCCTAAATAGAACCTAGTCTAATTAGATTAGAGCCTAGAGTGTTTTGCCAAGAAGTTTCCTTTCCGACTTATAAAAACGAGTGATATTCTATCCTTCTTTACTGGATTCTCTCACATGCAACATAAACTCAATTCTATGGGTTTTCATTAAAGTAATGCAAAATAAAGAAATTTAAAGAATACCTATTATTTTGCTTCTACCCTAAATAGAACCTAGTCTAATTAGGTTAGAGCCTAGACCAAGTCAGATTTTCTAAGGGGGGAGCAAACATTTTAACTTTTTATTCTGAAGTTGGTCTAAAGTGAGCTTGGTTCTCTTCAAAATCTTGGCATACTTGAAATCCCATGGTGGAGTTGTGGAAGAGCGAGAGAAAAAAGGAAACTGGGTCTAAATTTTGTGTATAGTATGTGAAGTCAATTCACTGAAGAAACAAGTACAGGTTCGATTCACAATGAGCGGTTGTGCTTAGGGAAGTCAGCACAGTTATTCTCAAAGGAAGCCCCTTCTGATTTGTGCCTTATTCTCAGGTCTAACATCAACATAACTCTAAGTCTGAAGTCTCTCTAACAATAAATCTCAAACTTCAGCGTACAGAAGAATCACTTGAACAACATGTTAAATACAGATTCCTGGGGCTCCATAAATAAAGATTGTGATCCTGGGTCAGGCCTAGATAGCTGCACTTACAAAAAGAACACCAGGTATTACTGAAGCAGGTAGTTTAGAGACAACGCTTTAGGGGGGAAAAAAACGAAGGGTATTAAGAAGGACTCAGAATAGTTGATCTACTAAGAATGGAACCTTCCCACCTATTTCCAAGAGTGGTCTACCACTGCCATTGTTGTGCACATACCCGGTAGTCCAATTTGTAGTCATTCTCAAATGGGCATATGCAGCAACATTCTCCCATAGAACCTATAAAAGGTACACATTACTGGGTTTCTCCCCTGACCCCCAGGCTACTGAACCAGAATCTCTGAGTCAGAGTCAGAGTCAAGCTTAGAGATGTGGGTATTGTCCAACTCTATCAACTCTTCTGATATAGTCAAAATAAAGAATCCCTAGAAGACATTATAGCCAAGAAACTGTGAAAGCATGGAAGGACAATAGACTATTAAATGACCTTTCACTAGGATAGTGCCCTGGGGTGAAGTACATCTATCTGCTGGAACACCTTGGATGATCAGAGTATTACTCATACTCTCAGAGTATTGACTCATACTCTCTTACACCAAACTTCAGCAGAGAAAGAAGGTGGGCATGGAGGACTGAAAGAAAGCTATATAGGGTGATTTAATATACTGTTTAAGTATTACTACTAATGTGATGAAAGGTCATTATCTCCATTTTATAGATGAGAAAGAAATGGAGATTCGTAGTGGGTAAGGAACCTTCCAAGATCCCACAATGAGAAATAATAACATCGAGTAATGTAAACCAGTTCTGCCTGACACTACACTATCTCAAAATGCTTTCTTTTCACGCATTTTTCATTATCCTTCAACACATATTCAATAGTAAGTCTGTAGAGTACATTCAAGAGTAGGGAAGAAAAAGGATAAAGTCCAAGTCTAGCAGAAAAATTTAAAGGAAGGTACAGGGAACTAATGTCACTGACTAAAAAACAAAGAAATGGAAAAACTGTTCCAACCATCGAGGTTTAGATTTGGAGAGAGCTTTAGACAGAATCTCTGTGGGCATCACTTCTGATAATCAGGAGACTTGGAAAAACTCGGTCTAGTGAATTCTGCTCTGGATTTGTGGATCTAGAGACTTGGCTTTTCTATTATGTTTTATTAATTTTGGCAGAACTCTTAAAATTGCCAAATGTTTGTTTGCTCTAAAGTGAAAGTCTACCTCAAAGAGATGCTGAAGTGGTTAACATAAATAAGGTCACCCTCTAAAAGAGACTTGTACAATATAAGCCCCCAATAAATGTCAGTTCCTTCTTTCTACTCTGCCAAGATGGAAAATGTGAAAAGAAACTCTACTGAGGGTAAAGTGATAAGAGAGAGTCAGAAATACTACTTTACTCCCATACTCAAAAGTCCTGGGAGTGAAATATTTGGTCTCATATGTCTTGTCTCGACTGTGTTCTGCTCATATCAAATACTACTTTACTCCCATACTCAAAAGTCCTGGGAGTAAAATATTTGGTCTCATACGTCTCAACTGTGTTCTGCTCATATCGTCTACAGCATGCTGGATGGAGCAAAAGACTACTTTGATTTTTTTACACTAATGGTAAATTGATTTCTATTTCTACTTTATTTTATTTCAGTAAGCAATTATAATATTTTCCCTAATTCTAATAACTATTTTCTGACGTATTGCATTGTGTGACTTCCTTGCTTCATAAGAAATTTAGCCATATAGATATACTAGAGGGGCATGCCACTACACGATCTATAATTTAGATCATGTATTCTATAATTTAGGGATTGCCAAGTTTCTAAAACTGAAGTGTAGTGGGGAAAACTCAGTCAGTCAAGGGGTTAGGCTAAGACTTCTAAACACCATATTATTAAACAGGCCCATTGATTCCTGAGTGGTAGCAATTTGCCACCATATTTATAACTTTCATTAAATTGAGGTCCAATAAGAGTTTCCATCGATTGAAAAAGAATTTATTGATCTCCTGTGTCATGTAGCTTGTGTCTGACAGACCTGGCTATAAATCCTGGCTTTAGGCTCTATCTTTATAATGCTGAAAGAAAGCCCTAAATTTTCTCGAGTCTTAATGCCCTTATATGTAGAATACTGAAATACTGACTCCTTCCTTAAAGTGATACTGTGAGGATAAAGTTAGATAATTCCATAGATTCATAGCCTAAATATATAAATTTTTCTTATGTGATTTCAAATACATGTTCTTGGTAGAATCAGGATTGAGAGAGAGAGAGAGAGAGAGAGAGAGAGAGAGGGAGGGAGAGAGATTGGGAGAGATTGGGAGAGAAAGAGGAAATTTTAAATAGTGTGGGCAATTTCTATGGACAGAACATTTGTGTCCTTCCAGATTCATATGTTGAAACCTTAATCCCCAGTGTTAATTAGGGTTGAATGTTTGGATGAGGTCATAGGGCTAGAAATACATAGTTTGATTGGAGCCCTATATGGAGACCTGAGCTCTCTCTCCTCCACGTGAGGAAACATGGAAGAGAGTCCTAACCAGAACCTGACCATGCCCACTTCCTGATTTCAGAATTCTCCATTTCCAGAATTGTAAGAAATAAATGTTTGTTGTTTAAGCCACCTAGACTATAATATTCTTGTTATAGCAGCTTGAACTGACATCCACTTAATGAACAAAGGTCTTAGAGCTATCACAAGAATATGTTTCCTTGGATGAACTCAGTTTCTACTTGCCTTATGCATTTTGAGCATCTCACTATATAGGCTGTTATTCTAGAGCTGAATGAAGTATTTTTTTTCTAACATAGCACTTAAATGAAAGTGTTACCTCATCACTTGCCCAAACCAAGACACAATAATCTGCTTCCATAATAGAGAACAATAACAAAAATTAGTTGTATTAGTCCTCCTATGAAATTTTTGTGACTATCTGTAATGTAATTACATAAAATTTTTCTTAACCTTTCCTAGGGAATCAAGTAAAATTCTTGTTATTAGAAACAGAAAAATCAACTCAAATCCTTAAGCAATAAGAAAGCTATTGGTTCCTAGTCCTGGGTTAGGGATGACTCAGGACTTAACCAATGTTCTTAAGACACAAGTCTTTCTCACCATGTTTTAGCTCTGCATTTTCAGGTTGTGTGGGTTCATATAAAGATCCTTCCTTCTTGGTCATCTTGAGCTATAGAAAAGTTTACTTTTCTTAGAGCTCAAACTAAAGCCAAGGAATTGGGTCTTCATTGTTTTTTGCTTGTCTCATGTGACATCCCTGAGTCAATAACTGCAGCCAAAGAAATGAAATTCCTGATTAATTAATTCAATCAGGGCCCTCTCTGGAGTTGTGATGAGAATATCCCATCCAAAATGCATACAGCTGAGAATCGAGGGTTGGGTTAGAAAGGCAATTTGAAGCTGGGGAAAAGACTAACAAATAATTACCATGTGTGCTGACTTGAGAATCTAATCCTCATAAAATGTGATTCCACAGGAACCATGTGAAAACATCTCACCTTGGGTTGGGCACACACATGTTAATGTCTTGACTGTTCCCTTATATTTGCTGTAATTGGACTTCTTATTTCATGTTAGGCCCAGAAGATAATACAAGAAAAAAAAGTATAATAGAACAATTTTCCTCAAGAATTGGACTCCAAACAGGAAACAGAACAATTTTCAAACATAAAAAAGTCTGTGCTAAATTAAGTAGCACAGATATTGAAGCATTTTAAATTGCTGGCTTCGTCATACATTATGAATAAAATATCCTATCTCACTGCCTTACATTTTATGGGAATGTTATAAATGTTATGGTGGGTTTCACAGTGCAATTCCAAAACTGGATCCAGGAGGCTATAAAATAGCACAATTAGAGATAAGCAGACCTGAAGTTGAGTGTACTCATTTAGCCTCCTGAGATTATTATAATCGAGGTTATAAATATCCACTCATGAAATATTGGATAGATTAAATGAGGAGATGCACCTAGAATACTGCCAATCACAAAACAAATAATAAATAACCATTATTGTTATTACCATAATTCGTGTCTGGCAGTCTGACTTGGCAAACAGTCTTTCACAGAGGCAGAGCAGATCACATAAATATAATAGTTTGACATTTCGTGATGAACCAGAGTTTTGGTACATACTCACACACAACTTCTTGGCAGAGTTGGCTGCAGACCAGTAGCTCATGGATCAAGATGTTGGAAGTTGCAATCTGCAAAGTCAACACTCAAATACAGGAAGGAACATTGCCCACCCTATGGCATTCTGCTTTATTCTGCCCCCGTCCACCACATAATTTGCATGAGTGGGTGGTATCAACCCCTTTATCAAGTATGACTCATTTCTTCCCCAATATATGAACCAAAAAACAACAACAAAAAGAACATGATCAGATCCACAGGAATTAGCTGGGTAATTTCATTCTTCCAGGAAGTTCAAGAAATGTACATTAAACATTCAAGTGGATTGCAGAGAAGGAATTCTGTTTGATGGAGCCACTCTGTCTTTCTTTCAAAAAACTGTCTCAGAAATTGCTAATTACAGAAGTTCACAAGAATTTTAACCATTGAAACAAAACAAGTGATCAAGTGGGAAGAACCAAATGACACCTACAAGTCTCTTTCCTTCTGAAGGGTCCTCCATTCAGCTATTCAAAAAAGTGGTCTGCTCTCTCTGCTTTTCTGTATCTGGGTGCTATTTCTGTGTTTGCTAGCAAGCCAGAAACAGCCTCTTCTCTTCAATGTGTGCATGTGTTTGTGGGAGTGGAGAGAGAAAAGGAAAAGAAGTGAAAAGCAAATGGAGGCAGAGGTAGGGAGATAGCTCTTACAATTCCCCAGGCTTGGAAGGGTCCACAAGGCCCTTTCACGCCTGAGATGCCCATGCTGGTCTCCCCCATTCTTCTGGCCACACCACTTGTGAGTCATGACCAGAACCTCTACTGTTCTCTGCAGGCAAGTAGGATATTGTTTGGACTAGCATCAATAGGCAGTCATGACTGCAGTGTACAAGAACTCTAAGTTCTTGTGTGCCTATTATCTCCAAAACAGCTCTTGATATTTTATTAACTTATTCACTTGGGGGGGAGAAGTATCATCGAGAAAACACATAGGATCTTGACAAATTTTTCCCTTAATCGCCCGCCAGTGCTGGAAGTGCCATCATTTGAAAGTGTTTATTTTTTTAAAATAAGTGAAAATACTCATTTCCACTTCCTTTGGGTATTTTCTTCCTCATCCTCCTTCTGTTTGAAGTTTGATGTCATCTTAGAGTTAGGTATTAGTCATGAAAACAGTATTTACAAAGGTGAGTTTCATTCAAGTTCATCAGAGATCTCTTAGTCCCAGGGCCAGGTGGGTAAGAAAATCCATGGGTGTCCCTAGGAGAGGAGGCAAGAGCTTACTCTGTGACCTAAGAGGAGATGTTCCTGAGATAACTTACTCCCTGTCACTGATGTTGGTATCAGCTGCTAATTTAGAATTAGATTCCATTCCAAGTGCTCATCCTTAAGGGGATAGAAAATGGAACTGGGCAGCAGAGAGTTATTTGAATGATTCAACTAAAAGCCACCAAACTGTGCTAGGTGGTTACCAAGCAACAGTCTCAAAAGCTTCCTGGCAGTTCTCTTTAGGATCTCTTTCTCCTTTCCAGTCCACCCTTCGTTGCTTAGTCTGTGCTTTCTGCCTGTAATAACTTTCCCCTTCTGTTCTTGCTAAGTTTTTATTCACTTTTAATGACTTTCCAAGTTCCTTCTCCTCTCCAAAGCCCTTCACTACTCTGTCACTCTCCATGGCAGAGAGAGGAGGGTGGAAATTAATCTCACTGACCCAAATCATCTTTTTGAGCAACACAAGCACAGAGTCAGAGGTCTCTAGCCTCCCCCCACTTTGGTTTATAAGTGCACCATTTTCTCCACTCAAAGGAGGTCAAGATTATGGTACCTGCATGGAATAAAATATGAGCATTTAGGGCAGTGATGGCGAACCTATGACACGCGTGTCAGAGGTGACATGCGAACTCATTTTTTTGGTTGATTTTTCTTTGTTAAATGGCATTTAAATATGTAAAATAAATATCAAAAATATAAGTCTTTGTTTTACTATGGTTGCAAATATCAAAAAATTTCTATATGTGACACGGCACCAGAGTTAAGTTAGGGTTTTTCAAAATGCTGACACGCCGAGCTCAAAAGGTTCGCCATCACTGATTTAGGGTAATAAGGTCTATTTCATAAAGGATGAGCCATATCTGGAGAAAAGATAATTCTCAAGCCTGCGTTCTATTCCCGGGGACAAGTTGCATCCTACCTATCATATAAAGAAAACATATCACAAATTAAGAAATTTTAAAAAGAGACCCTGGCCAGGTAGCTCGGTTGGTTAGAGCATTGTCCTGATATGCCAAGGTTGTGGGTTCGATCCCCAGTCAAGGCACATACCAGAGGCAACCAATGAATGCACAAGTAAGTGGAATAACAAATTGATGTTTCTCTCTCCCTCTCTCCCTCTCAAATCAATCAATAAATATTTTTAAGAAATTTTACGAAAAAATATATGACTAAAAACAAATCAATCAATCAATCAATGAAACTAATGGAAAGTTAGTGTTTGCCTATACTATACCACTTCTAATGAAAAATATTTCCACTTGAGCTTTATTTTGTACCTTTTCAGGGAGTTTCAACACACATTTGCTCATTTTTAGTGGGCAGAGCATGATATCTGGTGTCCAAAGAACTAGATTTCTGTCCCGCTTTTGCAATTATCCACTATAAAGCTTTCCGGAACTATTTAATCATTTTAAACTTCCTTTATTGATAAAATGGAATTTAAACACTAGCTAACAATTTATTAATCATCACATGTACTAAGCATTATGCTATAAGCTTTACATAGGCTACTGCATTTAATACACATAATTGCCATGAGGTTAGCCCCAGGTCATAGATACCAGAGATAGATACTATTATTGTGCTCTATTAGTAAATTAGGCGGCTGAGGCACTAAGAGGATAATAGTCTGCCATTTCATTTAGGTTATAAATACAGAGCTCGATTCCAACACTGCTTTTTCCAAAGTTTGTGCTCTCAACCAGGAGGCACCAGTATCCTAAGTGCAGCTGCAGCTTAGCTGCTTCATGTGTTGGTTGAGAGGAACCAGTGACACTGTAAAAGTGAAAAGGTTTGCATGTTCTATATCAGGGATGGGAAATGTCTGGCATCTGTGTTAGCAATTTCTCTCTGTCCATTGAAGACACTGCAGATGGCAGTGTCAGCAGACTATGACCCTGTAGTGGACCAGATCCCACCACCTGTTTATATAAACAGATTTTTATTGGAACACAGCCACCCCATGTGTTTATATATTGTCTTGGCTGCTTTGGGGGTTCAATGGCAGAGTTGACTCATGGCAATATAAATCATATTGTTATCAGTGGGGTCCCCTCTGTGTCCCCACCTGTTGCTGGTGGAAGTGGGCTTCTTGTAGTGCCAAAGAACAAGAATTTCCTGAGGCCCCTGTGGCAGGATGAGGTATCATGGAAAGCTTTATTAAGGGAATTCCCCCCAAGGTTGAATTTCCCTCTGTCCCGCCATGGAAAATGTCCCATTTTGTCCTCAGCAGGGCTAAGGTCAAAGCTACTGCTCCGAGTCTTCACTCCACATTATGCATAGCCCAGTCCAGCACTTGGCTAGCTTAGCTTGTGTTCCCAGCTACAGCCCATTGCATGTGGGGTCCATAGGGCCATGGGCCATGCAACTCCTAGGGCCACATGGCAGGTTAGCACAAGTCCTGGAGCAAGCAAGTGCATGCGCAAGCAAGAGGAACAAGAGAAAGAGAATTATTTGTCTGGGGATTATGTATTCCCAAATTTTCACAGACTTACATTGGGGTCCACCCTCCTAGCCAATGATCTGTGTTCCCAGGTTAGACTGACAGACAAGAACCTTCCCTACATCACCCTGACTTAACTGCGCACATGCCCATCTTCCCTTTTGTTGGTTTGCAGGGAATGGACCAGTGGTTCCCTGGGGAGTGTAAAGTCGCAGCTTCCCGGTGAAGCTTCCCAGATGACCATGCTTATAATGGCTGGCCTCCCCTTTGCTTTTTTCCGATTCTTAGTATTAATAGCTAGCTAGTTACAATGGTAGCAATATGGCTTGCAAAGCCTAAAATGTTTACTATTTGGCCCCATACTGAAAAATAAAAATTGCCAGCTCCTGGATTAGAACATAATTATCTACTAAGCAATGCTAAGTTTCAGAGTCATTATCAACAAATTTCTTCTGGCATCCACTACTAGTTGATTGACAAAGTCAATTTAACAAAGAAATAAACCTGTTAGGTCTTCCTGTGACCTAGAAATATCAATTATCATTACTACCAAATCAGATAGAGAAACTAAATCATTAATAAATCAGTGGACTCTGCTAGGGTCATAGGAGTGTCTAGTCACATTTGGGAACACGGGTCTCTCTTCGCCTGGGTTGCTTCTGAAACTTGGGAGGAAAGCTTCTTCCCCAACCATGAGAATCACTCAGAGAGGATTTCTGACTCAGGGGTGAAGAAGGGGCAGAGGAGGGATGATGCTGTACAAACCACATTCTCATCCCATTATTTCTGGAGATTCGTCTGTTGTGTCCCCTGCAGACTTCAGTATCACACTATGACTAACTCTGCCACCAAAATGAACCAAGTCTGATTCACCATAAGCCTAAATACAGAGGAAAAAATGCAGATGAGAAAGAGCCATCTGAACCCTTTTAGGAGAAAGCAGTGTATAAAGAATGAAGAGAATCCAGGGGGTGGGGGTGGGGGGAGGTATGTTGCCCATTCTGGTATATTCAAAAATTCTATTTCAAGTCATCTTTGAATCTCATTATCTTGCTCCTAAATGCCAGGCACAAAATGACCACATACAGCTATCTTAACCTTGGGAGGGACGATTTTTAAAGTGCATGACTTCAGCCATGTACAGAGCGCTGAAGAGCAGTGATGTAATATATGTAGAACAATGCCCAACTGCTTATCTGAAAGGAATATTGTGCATGCAGATTTCCAAGACACCCACACCTTGGAGATAATGCCAGGGAGTTAATCAAATTCTTTTCTGCCTGCACAATTGTGATACCTAAAGCTGCTAGGAACATCATTTTTAGACATCCGTGGGAGGGATTCTTTTTTGTAATGCTGCATTCCTTTAACTCCCACCACATGTCTAGGTTTGCCTTCCACAGACACATACGACCACTTTTTCAGAGCATTTTTTTCCTTCTTTTATTTTGACCTTGGACTAAATAGCCCTCCTACTGCTAACTTCAGTAAATGCTAAAACAGTGAGCATAATTTCCCAGGCACTGCATGAATGGGCCTGAATGCAAGTCCTGTTGGGTGCTCGGGAATTGAGCCCATCATTCCCCCTCCCCCCAAACCTGTTTTTGTTCCAGCCTCCCAGGCACCATCAGACCCCTCAAGCACCCAACTAAAACAAAGAGTCAGTCAATTCTGACACCTTTCATTGAAATCTACCCTAAGCTAAATCCTAGGAGAATGGTGGGGAACAAGGCATAGAGCTAGCATTTGGGAAGATGACACTCTGATGGGTTAGCAAGATAAATAAATAGAACATGCAAAAGAGTGGACTAAGTGTTATGATAGGAGTAAACACAAGAGAAGATAGAATCACACAAAGGGGAGGGAGTATCAAGGAAGACTTCCAGGAAGATATATTTAAGCTGAGATGTCAAACATAAATGAGATTTAGCCAAGGAAAGGGAGTGGAGAGAAAACTGTTCTAGCCACAGGAGACAGCCTGTGCAAAGACCTGGAGGAGAGAGAAAGCATTCAGGACTGCAGAAAGGCAGAAAGGGTTAGTGAGATAATTAAACATGTAATCTTGGTGGTCAGAAGGATCTGAATCTGATTCTGAATTCTGTGACTTTGGGCAAGTTACTTAACCTTTCTGTGCCTCAATTTCCTCATCTGTGAAATGAAGGTGATAATACCTCCTGTGTAGAGTTGCAAGGATTAAACAAATATAATGCAAGTGGCACATAATAAGCACTCAAAAACTGGCAGCTATTATTAAATTAACATTGTATTATTTAATTTTGATTCATTATTTATATTGTTTATATTATTATCACTGTTACTATTATCTTTAATATTAAAATGTTATTTTTATTATTGAGCCCAAATTTAAGTCTCAACTGAAAAAAAATACTGAGAATGATAATACCTACCTTTCTGAGTTTTTACAAAGATTAAATAAAATAATATCTGGATTTAAGTTAAAAATTACATATATACTGAGTGACCAGATTATTATGACCACCTGACATTTGTAGGCAAATTAGCCATATACTGCATCGTATGGGATATGGAAGCCGAAGGCCTGTTCGAACACCTTTGCTGTCTGCAGTTACCAA